>NW_007726143.1:4619-36161 GCF_000696425.1 Galeopterus variegatus | reverse complement strand
AAAAAAAAAAAAAAAAAAAAAAAAAAAAAAATGTACATTGTAAACCCAAGAGCAATGTTTCTCAATCACACCTAATTTTATCAACCCCCACCCCCCCATCCCAGACCAAGGGACAGATAAACTAGAAACAGAGAATCACAACTCACCAGAGTAGAAACAAACCAACAGAAACATCTGTGGAAACTAGTAACAGGGTAGAAAAACCTGAACTGTAATTCAGTTTAGGTTTAACAAATTAACAAATTAATTAACAAATTACTAGAGATTCAGTGTGGACAAGATGGAGTTATAAAATTCAGGGTGAGTCAGTCATAGGGGGCCACCAAACTTCTGTGAGTCTTATCTCCAGAAGCTCTACCAGATTCTCACAGTGAGGATCTGAGAAAAATCTCCTCTTGTTTCCAGTAGGAGGAGGGGGGAAGTAGCTATTGAAGAAAAAGAGAAGACAAGCCAAAGACTGGGAGAAATTATTTGCAGAAGAGATATCTGATAAAAAACTATTATTCAAAATATTCAAAAAACTTTTAAAACTTGACAATAAAAAAAGAAAGAAAAAAACCTGATTAAAAACCAGGTAAAATGGGCCGGCCCGGTGGCGCACTGCTACAGTGCGCTGCTTGGGAAGCGCGGCGGCGCTCCCACCGAGGGTTCGGATCCCACATACAGACCGGCCGCTCACTGGCTGAGCGAGGTGCGGGAGCAACACCGAGGATTGCAATCCCGTAGCCGGTCCCGGTCCGGTACGGGGGTGACACTCAGGGTTGCGATCCGTTGCCAGTCACGAAAAAAGACAAAAAGGAGAAAAAAAAAACAAACAAAAAAAACAGGTAAAAGACCTGAACAGACACCTCACCAAAGAAGATACACAGTTGGCAAATAAGCACACAAAAAGATGTTCAACGTCATATGTCATTAGAAAACTGCAAATTAAAACAGCAATGAGAATTCCACTCTACACCTTCTAGAATGGCCAAAATCCAAAACACTGACAATATCAAATGCTGGTGAGGATGTGGAACAACAGAAACACCTATTTACTACTGATGAGAATGCACAGCCATCTTGGAAGACAGTGTGGCAGTTTATTACAAAACTAAACATACTTTTACCATATCATGTAGCAATCATGGTCATTGGTATTTACCCAAAGGAGTTGAAAACATGTCCATGCAAAAACGTACACATGAATCTATATAACAGCTTTATCCATAACTGCCAAAATTTAGAAGCAACCAAGATGTCCTTCCATAGGTGAATGGATAAACAGTGGTACATCCAAACAATGGAATATTATTCAGTGCTAAAAAGAAATGAACTATCAAGTCATAAAAAGACATGGAAGCACCTTAATTGCATATTAATAAGTAAAATAAGCCAATGTGAAAAGACTACATACTGTATGATTCCAGCTACGTGACATTCTGGAAAAGACAAAACTACAGACAGTATCAAATTCAAGGGTTGCCAGGGGGTAGGGGGAGAGAGGGATGAACAGGCAGAGCACAGAGGATTTTTAGGGTAGTGAAAATATTTTGTATGACACTGTAACGGTAGATATACGTCATTATGCATTTTTCAAAACCCATAGAATATACACCACCAAGAGGGAATTGTAATATACACTATAGACTATGGATGACAATGCCATGTTTCTGTAGGTTTATCCACTGGAACAAATGTACCAGCATCTGGTGTGGGATGTTGATAGTGGGGTAGGCTGTGCATGCATGTATGGGGCAGAGGTATATGGGAACTCTCTGTACTTTTTGTTCAGCTTTGCTGTGAACCTAAAACTGTTCTTAAAAAAAAACAACCCTTTATTTAAAAAATAAATCTGGTATACATCAACTGAAAAGTGTTCAAAAAACTCTTTTGACTGTCTAGGTCACCATCTTGAGACCAATAATACAAACAGTTATATAAGTATATAACGTTATTCCCTTAGGGTGTACTCATAGCAGGGGGGGGGGGGCGGGGAAGAACTCTATGTATGTTACTTAATTGAATAACAGGATGAGCAACTACTAAGCACCAAGCACTATTCTAGGCGCAATGAACAAAACAAAGTCCCTGCTCTCATGGAGGTTACATTATGAAGAGGAAGATATACAATAAACAAACAAACAAAGAAGTTCACTTGTGAAATGCTATGGAGAAAATAAAGCAAGATTATTTAATAAGTTTAAGAATTAGTGGGGGTACAAGGGAATAGTGCATTACTTTTGTAAAGCTCCTTGACCACACCAGTTGTCGGGCTCTTTTACCTTCCTGTAATCCTGCACCGACTGAGCCAATTGTCAAGCTAGGTCTGGATCTGGAGCTCACAGACCCCTCAAGCCCGTTCACAGACTGGGTCACAAACCTTTCCCACACCAGGCTGGGTCACCAGACCCCACACACACAGAGGTCTATGAGCTAGGTAACCGGCAAACAGGTCCTTGGAAGCCAAAGGTTGGAGAGCATGACTGCACGGAGCAGCGTCTGCCCAAGGCAAACGCCAGCAAAGCCACAGCGCCATGCATGCGCACCAACTCCACCCACACATCCACACAATTTATTTACTGAGCCACCCCAAACTGGCCCTGCGGCCAGGAGAACCTGATTCAATTACTCTATTTTCCCAACAACTTTATACACACGTTCATTGTTAACATTTAAGCTGAGATCTGAATAATGAGGACGCAGAAATGCCAAGATCTGGGGTGAGAAAATTTCAGGAAGAGGAAATACGTAGGGCCAAGGCACTAAAGTAGGAATAATCCTGTTGTATTTGAGGAAAAAGAAAGGCCAGGGTGATTGTAGTATGGTGAGCAAGCAAGAGAGCAAGGTTCAAGGGGAAGTTGGACAGATTTGGAGGTCTCTGTTGGTCATGGAGATACTCTGGGAAGCTCTTAGAAAATTTTAAGCAGGGAAATAGTCTGCTCTAACTTTGAATAGACCACTCTAGCAACTTTATAGGAAAGAGAGAGGACTTAAGGGAAATAAGAGTTTAAGCAGGAAGACTAGTGAGGAAGCTGTTGCAATAGGTCATACAGGAGTCGATAGTGACTTGGACTATAGTGATAGCAGGGAAGCTGATAAGCAGTGATCGGATTCAGAATGTTTTAGGAAAAGACAATAGGGCCTGCTAATGGATTGAATAAGTGAAGTCAGGGTGTTGGGCAGAATCAAGAGCAACTCTTGGGATTTTCACAGGAAAACCTGATTGAAGGTAAAGTCACAAAACATTAGGACACTGTATAGACAATATTACAAAATGCAGTAAGAGGTGAGGATGAAAACATTAGTGATACATCTGGAGTTTAAAATGTAAATATAAATACAATGATATAGAGGATCAAAGCAGATCCAACCTCTGCAGACTTGGGCTCAGAAGTGTGGTTTTAAGGCCTAATGAAGAAGACCAAATGACCAATTCTCTCTTTCAATTTGCAGTCTCTGAGGCCTCTGGCTAAGGAAACTCCTGAGCATTCCTGGTCATCATGACCATTTTGTCTAAAAGGGATTTCGGAGACAAGCAGAGCAATAAAGAGTGAGGGTTAAAGGGGGTTCCCCAGGCCAGATTCCCATAAATGGCTGGAACAATTTCTAGGAAACACGTAAATGCCAGTCTCATCTACCCGAATAAAAGCCTTATTACTACTATGCTATTAAGACTAGGATTCACAGAAATCATTAGGGGAAAAAAATCATCTTAATGAACATATTTGTTAAGTGTTTTTGTTCCACTGAGGGGCAATTAATGCGATGTAGGCCAACTGGCAAACACAACATTAGAAGTAATACTTTGGGGTTTGCACCTTTATTAAAATCCTTGGCAACTCTCTAATCAAACAACTCTTTTGAAACTGCTTCCAACTGTCTAATCCTTTATGACTTTTAAAAAGAACCCCATAATTCTCATTTAAGAGCTTCTAATTTATCTAAAACTATAAAAGTGGCTCAAGCTTCACAGATAGTACATCTCAAAAAAATACCAAAGAGATGCCCAGCTTTAAAAGACTGTTACTAATAATTTTTAGAAAGAAAACATTAAAGAATGTCTATTTGCCAGAGCTAGTTCAGAATACAGTTAAAAATTGACTGACTCTATATCCAACTGGAATCAGAGTTTGTAGATTATTCAACAAAACATAAATAGAAAATAAGCTCTCCCTCTTTGCTGGCTAAACGCTGCATTCCCTGGCAGTGGGTTAAGAGAGTTATGAGTATTCATTGTAGCATGAAATCTCATCTCATACATAAAAGACCACAGAGCAAAGGCATAATTTACGCAAGGGTGACCAATTCATGCCCGGGACTTTCCTGGTCTCAACACTGAAAGTCCCGCATCCCGCAATCCCCTCCCCCAAGGACAAATTGGAACATGTGATCATCCTAAATTTGTCCCAGCCCTTACTTCCTTAGTTTTGTTGTCCAGTGTGTCACCATGGCTATTTCAACTAAATTTCTTAAAGTAACAATCAGGAGCTTGGCTAAAAGAACTCTTGAGGTAAATAAGCCCAATACTGAAATCCAATCTCCCCAGCTTTACACAGTCACTGAAGCTTTTCATTCTTACTCACCTGTCCATTCTCATCTCTCAATCTTAATATTTATGACCTTATTTTTCCTAGACATGGGACATCCATGACTGAGAACATTTTCAGAGTTTAATAGCCAATGAAAGGAGGAGGGGAAGCTTCCTGGCAAGATGTCAGTATGAACTCAGACACCTACCTGCCCCATGCCTAGATTCCCAATGAGACGATCAATGAAAGATAAAAATAGATCGAAACCTCTTTCAGCACTAAATATTAGGGAAAGGTGCTCAATATGCTGGAAGTACAAGGAACTGTGCTGGAGATAGCATAGGGGAGATAGTACAGGGCACAGAAGGCTGGCACATGACTGTCTCTCTGAAAGAGCAGCATGCCTGATAAATATATCAATCAGATAATGAGAAAAATGCTCACCCTCTAACTCAGGAAATGAAGAGCAGGAGGAAAGAGAAGCTACGGGCCACCCAGAGGGCAGGGCTCTTACCTCTGCGGGGCAGCATTATACGCACACAACCTGTGGCAGTCATGGACCCCAGGATGTGTTGCTCTTACAATCCGCCACTCTGCGAGAAGCAGGCATTGCCAAGGCGAGGAACTGGAGCAAGCTATAGCAGGGGTGGGCCAAACCCTACCGTGGTTTGCTCACGCTGCAAGCACCCATACAACATAAAGACAAAACCAAATTATTAAGCACACTCCAATTATCTGGTCATGAAAGGATACATTTTCTTCCTTCTTCCTTCAAGTGAAGGAAAGGATTTGGCCACGAATCCATACTAATCTCTCAGACAACCAATGTCAACTACTTGCCTGTAAGCCACTGGACCTCTTTTTATAAGGCCTGTAAGCCTCTTTCTACAAGAATAAACAGACAAGGAGAAATCACCAGATCTGTGCAAAAACACTACAGTTCACGGGCCGGCCCGGTGGCGCACTGCTACAGTGCGCCACTTGGGAGTGCAGCGGCGCTCCCGCCGAGGGTTCGGATCCCACGTACAGACTGGCTGCTCACTGGCTGAATGAGGTGCGGGCGCAACACTGAGGGTTGCGATCCCGTTGCCGGTCACGAAAAAAAAAAAAAAGAAAAAAAAACCCCAAAAACACTACAGTTCAAAGGAATGGAGCCATTTTGAAACTGTCTCTTCTGAAAAAGGTTTAGTCAAAGGAAAAAATTTTAGAAAATTCTTAGTTTTTCAAACAGACACTTGATTCAAAAAGGCACTGCATATGTGAAAATGGGGCAAGCAGACATGCAGATAGAGGAACAGCCTGAGATCCAGAAAGACTGCTTGGAGTTGATTTTCTTTTTAATAGTTTTGCTTCATTTAAAATGATGATAAATGGGCCAGCCCATGGCTCACTCGGTAGAGTGCGGTGCTGATAACACCAAGGCCCCGGGTTCGGATCCCATATAGGGATGGGCCGGTTCGCTCACTGGCTGAGCGTGGTGCTGACAACACCAAGTCAAGGGTTAAGATCCCCTTACCGGTCATCTTTTAAAAAAATAAATAAATAAATAAAATAAAATGATGATAAATGGAATGAATGGCACAATGCCTGCTGCAGAAAAATCAAATTACTGAACTGGATGAGTGAACTCAAGAAGTTCTCCAAAAACTCAGAGGGAAAATGAAAAATTAAGTGACCAAAAAGATAAAGCCTGAGGTACAGATTCTGGAGGACAAAACACATACAACAGGAATCTCAAAAAGAAAACAAAATACAGGGAAATATAAGAATAATCAAAGATGTAATAGAAGAATAATTTCCAAAGTTGTGAAAAGGCCTGAGTCTGTACTACGAAATGGTTGAACAAGTACATAAACATATTCTGTTAAAATATTAAATATAAAATATTATAAATGTCCAAAGAGAAAATACAGATTACTAAATGGAAGCAAAATGAAGATGGCCTCAGGCATCTCCCTAACATCAAACATAAGAGATCATGGGAACAATATCTGTAAAGTTGTAAGGGGAGAAGTTTGTTACCCAAGAATCCTATAGCCATTCAAGGAGCTATGAAGATATAAAAGCACAGAAAGTAACTCTCCCATAATGCAAGGACTCAGACAATATGCCACCACCCTTCCCCTGCCATTAGTCTTCATAAAAATTGTTAGAAATCATACTTTAGCTGACCAAGAGAGCAATCCAAATAAATAAAATTCCAGTATGAAAAGGCTAGCAGTAAGCATAAAAGCAGTCAAATAATTTCAAATACAGTTATTTAACTTAATGCAAGTATTAAAAATAACACTTGCATTAAAAGTAAAGATGTTTCATCTAGAAAATATATTTAAAAATCTAAGTAAAAAAATCCAAAATGCTATATAATTAAATGCTTGGAAAGTGGGCAGAAAGATAGGATAAAGTATATGTTAAGAAAAATACTAACACCTCAGCAGAAAAATGGGCAAAAATAATCAACCAATGAAAAACAGAAAGAAGTATACAAATGGCCAACAAAACTGAAAAATGTTCAACCTCATGAATAAATAAGAAATGAAAGTTAAAACAGCAGCTTGTTATTTTTACTCATCAAATCAGGAAAACATTTTTAAATCGTAATGCCCAGCATTGTCTAGGGTGAGATAAAGTAAGCTGGTAGAAGTAACTGATGACCACATCTCATGCACTGCCAGTGGGAATGTAAATTGAAAACAATCATTTTGAATAACAGTCTGATGGCAGAATACATACAGTTTTTAAATGTCCACACACTCATTCCTCACCAAGGCATTCCACTTCTAGTAAATGTTCCTATAGAAATAAAGGTGTATGTACAAGGATGTTCACCAGAGCAATATATATGGTATCTAAAAACTGGAAATGAATTGAAAAATCAAGTATAGAGGATTAGTTACTTTGTCATTTGTTTTGAAATTTTTTTGAACTTTATTGAGGTATAATAGACAAACAAAAATTTTATGTATTTACAATGTACAATGTGATGTATCATGAAAAAATTCCCACAATAAAGTTAATTAACGTATCGATCGCCTCACAGTTACCTTTCTTTATTTTTGTGGTGAGAACATTTAAGATATACTCTTAGTTAATTTCATGTATATAATACAATATCATGAAAGTACACTCACCATGTTGTACATTAGATCTTTAGAACTCCTCCATACTGTATAACTAAAACTCTGTACCCTTTGACCATATCTTCCCGTTTCTCCCACCCTTCAGCCCCTGGAAGCTACCATTCTACTCTGTACTTCTATGACTATGACTTTTTTAGATTCCACATGTAAGTGAGATCATGCAACTAACTGTCTTTCTGTGCCTGGCTGATTTCACTTAGCATAATGTCCTCCAGTTTCCTCCAAGTTGTCACAAATGACAGGATTTCCTTCCTTTTTAAGGCTGAGTAATATTCCACGTGTATATACATCACATTTTTTTTATCTGTTGACAAGGCACTTAGGCTGTTTCCATATTTTGGCTGTTGTGAATATAATGCTGCAATGAATGTGAGAATACTGAGATCTCACTGAGATATTGATTTCATTTCCTTTGGATATATACCCAAAAGTATAATTGCTGGATCATTTGGAAGTTCTTAACTTTTTCAAGAACCTCCATAATGTTTTCCAGATGGCTTTACCAATTTACACTCCCACCAACAGTGTACAAGAAGGGTTCCCTTCTGACCACATCCTCTCCAACACTTATCTACTGTCTTTTTTATAACAGCCATTCTAACAGGTGGGAGGTAATATCTCATTGTGGTTTTAATTTGCAATTCACTGATTAGTGATGTTAAGCACCTTTTCATACATCTGTTGGCCATTCGTATGTCTTCTTTTGAAAAATGTCTATTCAGGTCTTTTGCCTATTTTTAAATTGGGTTATTTGTTATCTTGCTATTGAGTTTTTTGAGCTCCTTATATATATATTTGAAATGAGCCCCTTATCTGATGTATAATTTACAAATATTTTCTCCCATTCCATAGGTTGTCTCTTCACTCTGTTGATGTTTGCTGTGCAGATGCTTTATAGTCTGATGCAATCCCATTTGTCTATTTTTGCTTTTGTAGCCTGTGCTTTTGGGGTCATATCCAAAAAACCATTGCCCAGACCAACATCAAGCAGCTTTTCCCCTATGTTTTATGATTTCATTTCTTAAGTGTGAGTCTTAATTCGTTTTGAATTTATTTTTATATATGGTGTGAGGTAAGGGTCCAATTTCATTCTTCTGCATGTGAATATCCAGTTTTCTCAACATCATTTGTTATTAAAGAAACTGTCTTTTCCCCATTGTGTGTTCTTGGCACATTTATCAATTTGTCAAAGATCTATAGACCACATATGTGTGGATTTATTTCTGGGTTATCTCCTCCGTTCCCTTGATCAATATGTTTGTTTCTATGCCATTACCAGGCTACTTTAATTACTATAGCTTTGCAGTATATTTTGAGATGGTGTGACACCTCCAACTTTGTAATGCTTGCTCAAGGTTGCTTTGGCAATTCAGGTTCTTTTGTGCTTCAATATGAATTTTAGGGTCATTTTTTCTATTTCTACAAAAAAATGCCATTACAATTTTGATAGGGTTTCATTGACTCTGTAGATAGCTTTAGGTAATATGGACATTTTGGTAATATTGATTCTTTCAATTCATGAACACAAGAAATCTTTCCATTTATTTTTCTCATCTTCAATTTCTTTTATTATTGTTTTATGGTTTTCAGTGTATAGGTCTTTCACCTCCTTGCTTAAATTTATTCTTAAGTAATTTCCTTGTGATGGGATTGTTTTCTATTGTAAATGGGATTGTTTTCTTCATTTCTTTTTTGGAGAGTCTGTTGTTATTGTGTAGAAATACAACTGATTTTTTAATGTGTTGTATCCTGCAACTAAACTAAATTATTAATTCTAAAAAATTTTAGTGGAGTCTTTAGTGTTTTCTATATATAACATCATGTCATCTGCAAACAGATACAGTTTTACTTCTATCTTTCCAATTTAGATGCCTTTGATTTCTTTATCTTTGGTTTCTTTACTGCTCTAGCTAGGACTTCCAGTACTATATTGAATAGAAGTGGTGAGAGTGGGTATCCTTGTTTTGTTCCTGATCATAGAGTATAATGTTGTCTGTGGATTTCTCACATTTTGTCTTTATTATATTGAAGTATATTCCTTCTATATCTACTTTGTTGAGAGTTTTTATCATGTAGGGTGCTGAACTTTGTCAAATGGTTTTTCGGAATCTATTGCAATGATCATATGATTTTTATCTTTCATTCTGTTAATGTGATGTACAACATTTACTAATTTGTGTATGTTGAACCATCCTTGCACCCCAGGGGTAAGTCCCAATAGATGATGGTATATAGTAATCCTTTTCCAATACTATTGCATACAGTTTGCCAGTATTCAGTTGAGTTTTGTATCTATGTTCATCAGGGATACTGGGCCTATAATTTTCTGTCCTTGTAGTGTCCTTCTCTGCTTTGGTATCAGGGTAATGGTGGCCTCAAAAAATGAGTTTGAAAGTGTTCCTTCATCTTTTTGGAGATTTTGAAAAGGGATGGCAAAAATTCTTTGTAAAATGTTTGGTAGTAGAGGCAGTGAAGCTTTTCTTTGTTAGGAAGTTTTTGATTACTGATTCAATATCATTACTCATTATTAGTTTGTTCACATTTTCTATTTTATTATGATTCAGTCTTGTAGGTTGGATATTTCTAGGAATTCATCCATTTATTCTACGTTATCTAATTTGTTAATATATAATTGTTCACAGCAGTCACAGGATCCCTTGTATTCTTGTGGTGTAAGTTGTAATGTCTTTGCTTTCATTTATAATTTTATTTATTTGACTCTTCTCTTTTTTTCTTATTCTCGCTAAAGGTTTGTCAGTTTTGTTTATCTTTTCAAAAAACCAAACCTTAGTTTCACTCACCTTTTCTTTTGTTTTTCTAATCTCTATTTCACTTATTTCTGGTCTGAAATTTATTATTTCCTTCCTTCTGCTAACTTTGGGCTTAGTTTTTTCTACTTTTTCTAGTTCCTTGAGGTATACAGATAGGTTAAGATCTTTCTTTTTTCTTAATGTAGGCATTTGTCACTATAAATGTCCTTCTGAGAAATACTTTTGCTGCACTTTATAAGTTTGGTATGTGGTGTCTTCATTTTCATTTGTCTCAAAGTATTTTTTGGTTTTGATTTCTTTTTTGACAAGTTTGTTTTCAGAGGGAGTTTTTAATTTCCACATCTTTGTAAATTTTCAAAATTTCCTTCTATTATTGATTTTCAGTTTTCTATCACTGTGGTCAAAAAAGATACTTGATATGATTTCAATCTTCTGAAGTGTGTTAATACTTGTTTTGTGGCCTAACATATGCTCTATCCTGGAGATTGTTCCATACATACTTAAAAAGAATGTATACTCTTGTGCTGTTGGATTGAAATGTTCTGTAAATGTCTGTTAGGTCTATTTGTTCTATAGTGTTATTCAAGTCTGTTTCCTTATTGATTTTCTGTCTGGATGATCTATCCATTATTGAAAGTGAGGTACTGAAGTCCCCTACTATTATTATAATGCCATCTATTTCTCCCTACAATTCTGTTCATATTTGCTTTATATACTTAGGTGCTCCAGTGTTGGGCAAATTTATATTTACAATTGTTACATCCTCTTGATGAATTAACCTCTTTATTGTTATGCAATAATCTTTGTATCTTGTGACAATTTTAGACTTCAGGTCTGTCTTATCTAACTATAGCTATCCCTACTCTCTTTTGGTTACCACTTGCATATTATAGATTTTTCCATCCCCCATTTTTAGCTTATGTGTGTCACAATTCACATCTCTTATATACTGTGTAATATTAACAAATTATTATAGCTATAATTATTTTTAATACTTTGTCTTTTAACTTCTATATGAGCTAAAAGTAATTTATGCAACAAAATTACAGTGTTAGAGCATTCAGAATTTGAGTATATTCTTACCTTTACAGTGAGTTTTATACTTTCATATGTTTTCATGTTGTCAGTTAGTGTCCTTTCATTTCAACTTTAAGAACTCCCTTTAACAATTCTTGTAGGCAGATCTAGTGGTGATTAACTCACACAGCTTTTGTTTGTTTGGGAAAGTCTTTATATCTCCTTTATTTCCTCAGGACAGCCTTGCAGACAGAGTGTTCCTGGTTGGCAGCTTTTTTCTTTCAGCACTTTTTTCATCCACTTTCTTCTGGCCTGCAAGGTTTCTGCTGAGAAATCCACCAATAGTCTTATGAAGGTCCCCTTATATGTGATGATTTGCTTTTCTCTTGCTGCTTTCAAAATCCTCACCTTGTCTTTGACTTTAAAGAACTTGAATATAATGTTGTCTTTGTGAATATACCCTTATTGTTAATCTATTTGGGGTTCTTTGGTCTTTATAAATCTGAATGTTCATTTTCCACTCCAAATTTAGGAAGAAATGTTTTGTCAATGTTTTTCTAATATAAAGTTTCTGCTCCTTTTTCTCTCTCTGCTCCTTTCAGAAACCCAGTCTGAATATATTAGTTTGCTTGGTGATGTCCCAAAAATCCCATAGGCTTTCTTCACTCTTTCTCATTCTTTTGTTGTTGTTGTTGTTCCTTTAAATGGGTAATTTCAAATGATCTGCCTTTGCGTTCACTGATTCTTTCTTCTGCTTGACTGAGTCTATCATTGAAGCTTTCTATGAAATATTTCAGTTCAGTCATTGTGTCCTTCAGCTCTAAAATTCCTGTTTGGTTCTTTTTTATGATTTCTATCTCTTTGTTGAACTTCTCAATTTGTTCATATATTGCTTCCCTGATTTAGTTTAGTAGTTCTTTTGTAGCTCACTAAGCTTTAAGATGATTATTTTAAATTCATAGATTTCCATTTCTTTAGGTCAGTTACTTGTGTTTTATTTTGTTCCTTTGGTGCGATCATGTTTCCCTGATTATTCATGGTCCTTGTGGCCTTGTGTTGGTGTCTGCATACCTGAAGGAGAAATCTCTTCCAGTCATTACAGATTGGGCTCAGCAGGGAAATCCTTTCACCAATCAGCCCATCAAGAGATTATGCATGGGCCATCTGGTCGGATCCATAGTCTGGCTTGCTACTGGATTCCTTGAGTGGGTTGGTCTGGAGTTTGGGTCAGCTGGTAGGCAAGCCTGACATCTCGGTCCATGAGGATGGGCCTAGAACCTGGCTCCACCAGGGTGGACCTGGCAACTGAGTCCACAAGGTGGGTATAGTGCTGGGGTGGGCCTGAATCCTGAGTCCACAGGGGTAGGCCTTGGTCCTGGGTTCATGGGAGGTGGCCTGGAGCCTGGGTCCACAGGGGCAGACATGGACACCAGGTCTTCTGGAGCATGCCTGGACACTGTATCCACTGAAGACTGAGGCCATAGGGGCTGGCCTGACACTGGGCTGTCTTGGAGCCTGGGTCCACAGAGGCATGCCTGGATCCTGGGGCCTCAGGGGTTGGCCTTGAGTCTTGGTCCACAGAGGCCAGACTGGGGCCTGTGTCAGTGTAGGCAGGCCTGATGCTACAGTGGATCTGGAGCTTGGGTCTGTGGGTCCTACCTGAAGCTTTGGTTTGCAGAGGACAGCATGGCACCAGGGTTCATTAGAGTAGGCTGGTTTCTGGGTCCACAATGAAGTCAGGTACTCACCTCACTCTTCTTCTCCCATGTGGAGGGTATCCCTCTTGGTGCTGTGCTTCCCAGGCTTGAGAAGGAGTGACGTGGGTCAAATGAAACTGTTCTTCATATCTTCTTCAACTGTCTTTTCTTATTTCTGTGTTCCCCCCAGGTGTTGTAATCTCTCACTTGGATTCTTTAGCTCTTATGAAGTATTTTCATGTGTGGATAGGTGTTCAAATTGATGTTTCTGTGAAAGGACAAGCACTGGAAACATGTATTCCACAACCTTGCTTGAAAGTAGAGAATTAATTTTTAAACCAGTTTTTCAAAATTATATTTTCAAGGAATATATAATGATAAGAAAAAATGCTCAGGATACAAAGGTATTGGGGGAAAAAACAGGATATGAAACTTTATAAAAATATGGCATTAGCTTTCTAAAAATAAATAAATAAACTTATTACCAAGTATAAAATGAAATGCTAAAAGGAATTAGACCAAATAGTTATAAATAATATTATCTCTTCTTCACATTTTCCTATTGTTTATAAATTCCTTACAATGAGCACGTATCATATTTCATCAATTCTAAGGTACATATTTTTTTTTTCACATTTAACATCTCTAAAATTAGAATGCATCTTAAAACTGGTGGCTTCTTTTAGTCTTCTATTATTACATTTGTACTCAGCAATAAAAAATAAAACAGTAAGTATCATTACATTTTAAAGATACTGATGGAAATACTCAATGTAGAGATTCATAGAAAAGAGGTACTCATTCACCAAATTAACAGGATGACACTCAGCCATCGGTGAAGGCAGTAAGAGCTTTGGTTAGGTTTGTAAATCTTTCCCCAAATATAATTTTCCATGGAAATAAAAACTCTTTTATAAAAACAAATAGAGGTAAAGATCACCTCAACATACACAGCTTCCCTTCTCTCTCTCCCCCTTTTTAAAAAATTATCTTTTGTGGAATGCTTAGTTTGCTGTAGAGTTTTAAAGAAAATAGATTCTTGAGGTCAATAATTCATTTTTGCTTTCTAAATATGCAAAAAGATCCTTAACCCCACTTTGTCAAGGGCTACCTTCCACTTTTACTCTTCCAGGTTGCAACTCTACCCGAGAGGGTGGAGGGCATGGGGGGTTGGGGAAATGGAAAGATGAAAAGGGACAGACGTTGGGTGGACGGAAAAGTTGAGTGAAGTAGTTTTCTTCTTTTCCCCCTTTGTACATGCAGAGCCATCATTTCTGCCTGCTGCTCCAGTAAACTGTGGGAAAAAGAACTTCCCAAATAAACTTAATGAATAAAACAGAAGCAGCCACTTAAACCTCTAATTTCTGTTTCTTTTTTTTTTTTTTTTAAAGATGACCGGTAAGGGGATCTTAACCCTTGACTTGGTGTTGTCAGCACCACGCTCACCCAGTGAGCTAACCGGCCATCCCTATATGGGATCCGAACCCGTGGCCTTGGTGTTGTCAGCACCACGCTCACCCAGTGAGCTAACCGGCCATCCCTATATGGGATCCGAACCCGTGGCCTTGGTGTTGTCAGCACCACGCTCACCCAGTGAGCTAACCGGCCATCCCTATATGGGATCCGAACCCGTGGCCTTGGTGTTGTCAGCACCACGCTCACCCAGTGAGCTAACCGGCCATCCCTATATGGGATCCGAACCCGTGGCCTTGGTGTTGTCAGCACCACACTCTCCCGAGTAAGCCACAGGCCGGCCCATCTAATTTCTGTTTCTTCATATACCTTCTCACCTCCCTATTGACTCATTTCTACCTCACACCCAGTTTTCCATTAGCAATTGAGAAGGATGGCTATTGTTACTGGCTAATTCCTAGGGAGGGAAAAAGGATGCTCTCTCCAAATTTGTGGTAGGTTTCTTTATGTGCAAGGCTTTAAGTGCTGTGTGTAATACAAGAATATACATAATACAGTACTGTCTCTCAAAAAATTTAGCTTTAGTAAGTAAGATAAGACTTCTATACCAATAGAAAGTAGTCCCAAGGGGACTACATACCAATGTAGTCCCAAGGGGAAAAAGAGTCATGACATCTGCATTAATTGCTTGGTACCCCATGCCACTGTGAGTACTAAATATTTTTACATCACCCTTGAATAAGTGGGTTATACATATACCTAGATGAGGGGGAAAACATGACAAGGTGAAGAGAACAGTGTGAACAAAGATAAGGAAAAAGGTTTGTACCTAAAGCAATTTTAGGACAGACTACAAAGTTGCTATAATAAATTGACCAAGGACTATAATTTATATTTTTAAAAAATATTTAAGATGTTTATTGGGCCTAGAAAACAAAGTCTAATGAGTCTTCCAGCATGGGGTATATAGTCTGGCCTTGAAATCTCCTGCAGGCACTGACTGAATCAGTATGTCAAACTCATTCTTGGTCTAGTCCTGAGTTCAAACCTTCAATAAGGATCAACTGGGGAAAAAAATGGTTTCTTTCATAGTCATTTTTCCACTGTCTTTACAGAGTGGCAAATACTATACACAGGATATACAACCTAAATAAAGGCCTGAAAAATTCTTCCCTATGCTCATGCTTTTAGGAATAATGTTACTTAGAGAAAGAGCCAATGAGGGCATATTATGACTGCTAGCCAATGGGAAAAATTCCACCCACCCAACCCAGATGCAGAACTACCCCAATGCAGAGTGATTCTGATTGAATGAAACATGAGAGAAAAAAAAAGCTCTCACAATTCACAGTAACACATCCATCCTCAGCTTAAAAGAAATCAAGACATTATTTTTACCTTCACTGATTTTCCTATAAAAGATTTAGAAAAGAAGGTACAGACTGATCCAGATACTGCATCAATTTGGAAAATTCTATGATGCCACATGGTTTAGACTACATATAAGGAAATAAAGCATGTATATATAAATAGGCTATAGGAGAAGATTCTAAATTCTGTCTCTGGAGATCTGTAAGCACTAGGTGAATGGCCATCTATTTGGGGAGGAACTTAAAACCTTTCCCAGTCAGGACCTTTCAAGGACAGAATAAATATTTCCTTTTGCCTATATGGTTAAGTCATATTGCCATGACATGAAAGAAAAGCCAATCTTTCGTTCATTCATTCACTCAATAATTCAACAATTACTTTTTCAGCACCTCACATGTTTAAACTACTGTATTAGATGCTATGGAGAATACAAAGCTAAAACAGTCACTGTCCTTTGAAATCTAAACTATAATAGACAGAATTTTTATAAAATTTATAGAAGACAGAGTTTTTAGAAAACTCCAAGAACAGAAACACAACAGATCCGAGTAAAAATGGAATTGGCAAAGGAGTTTAATGAGAAGAAATCCCAGTATGATAATAGTGCTAGATGGGGTTTAAAAATGTCAGTATCTATCAAAACGTTAAACAAGTCATATGACAAAACATCTGGTGACATAGAGGTATCACTATAGCATGCTTCTTCTGTTCATTAAGAATAAACAAAGGCAATTATAAATTCCAGGGGAAAAGAGAAAGCTGCACAAGAAAGTCATAGTTCAAATACAAAGCAAGCTAAAATGTGGCATGATTCTGAGACTTCAATGAAGTATAAAACCTTGACCTGACATTTGTAACATTCCCCATTGACTGACACAGGTTTAGTGATTACAATGGGTTACATCTTCTATTTATGAATCCAGTCACTCTACCTGGTTCTGTAATAAGTAATACGTACATAAGCATTGTTATATACTGGCTTTAAAATTTCAGGGTCAACGTATAAAGTGTGCTAGCTTTTTCTTTTTTTTTTTTCCTTTTTGTCTTTTTTTCGTGTCCGGCAACGGATCGCAACCCTCAGTGTCATGCCCGTACTGGACCGGGACCGGCAACGGGATCGCAACCCTCAGTGTCACACCCGCACCTCGCTCAGCCAGTGAGCGGGAACCGGTCTGCATGTGGGATCCGAACCCTCGGCGGGAGCGCCACCACGCTCCCAAACGGCGCACTGTAGCAGTACGCCACCGGGCCGGCCCTAAAGTGTGCTAGCTTTATCAAAATTATAGATCTGTGTGTAAAGTTATAAACCTCAACAATGTCAGGGTAATGATACAGCTGAAAGAGAACATTCACTACCCATCTTCTATACTAAAAGTCAAGAGAAAGTATCCAAAAATCATTTCTTAAGATAAGCAAATTATTTTTAAAAAACTAAAACTAAAAGTAAATATTAACTAGCAAAACTTAGCAAGAGTGAAAGGTAATGTAATAGTTAATCACACTTTTCTTAATGGAGAAACAACTAACAGTACTAAAAGTTGTTAGATGAAGAAAAAGTATAAGCATATGTTGAAGTGTTATAGAGGTAAACAAAAACCAAAATGCAAATATAGTGAAAAGTAGTTGCCTTTTAGAAATGAAACTTGGAGATCAATGGGAGGAAGTTTTTCACTTTCCATTTTAGATTTTCCTCAACTGTTTAAATTTTTATTTCCTAGTACATGTATTATTTTTCTAATAACAATAATAATATAAATGAGGTACTGACATGAAAAATTTGGGGGACATATTATTTAGTACAAAAAGAAGAAAAGCAATTACTACAGTAATGTGCATAATAAAGTCCCGTTTATATATATTTTTAAAACCCAACAGCAACATGTATAAAAATATATTAATATAATTATATTTAAGCTAAAACATATAAAAGGATCAGATGGGAGAGCAAGGTAAAAGAGAACTACATTTTATTCTGTGTAGTTCCATATTCTTTGAATGAGAAGACATGTGTATTCATCTATTACTTGTTATTTATCTTCTCTTACATTTTTAAAGAAAAAGGATACCACGACTATAGAATTGGTAGGGACACCATGGGTCAGTAGAAGAAAGAACAGCTTTAGTCTTAGAAAAACTTGGATTCAAACACAAGCTTCCCTAGGTATGTCACCCTGAACAATGTGTTACATCTCTGTAAGCCTCATTTTCCTCTTTTGAGCTTTATTGAGACCTAGTTCACATACCATTCAATTCATTCATTTAAAGTATATAATTCAATGTGTTTTAGTATGTTCACAAGGTTGTGCAACCATTTCTGCAAACTAATTTTAGAGCATTTTCATACCCTTAAAAGAAACCCTATTTCCATTAGCAGTCAAATCCCATCAATTTTCTTCTCTGGAAAAAAAGTGAGTGTCAGAGTGAGAGGACTACTACCTGATAGTCTTGTAATGAGGAGTAAATAAAACACATCAAAGCTTCCAGCACAGTGCCTAGCCCTCAGTAGGTACTCATCACATGTATTTCAAGTAAAGTTCAACACACAGATGATACAGAAATGAGCAAAAAGCCCAGATGTGTAAGAAAGAATGTGTAAGAAAGACATAAAGCCTTTCAAGTGCCCAAGAACACACTCAGATCCCCAACCTCAGAGCATATTGCAGAAGTCATGGCTCCCTCCCTAATTCTACTAAATTAAAAAAAAAAAAAAAAATCAGGTATCAAGTCAAAAAGCACAAATTTGAAAATGTCAGCATTTGGGGGCATATTTTGGAGTGAAAGTTTCTGGAGGAGAGAGATCTTCTCACCCCTGCAAAAAATGTGAAATGCAAGAAGCAAATACTGCAGTTGCTAAGAAGATAAGAACACAATAAGTTCACTTTGGACAAGCAGTTGAAACTATACTGTCATGTTTCTACTTCTCAAAGTGAAAATAAACATGACAGGTGCTCATTTGGCTGTTCAAGCACTTTCCACTTAAATGGCAATTCCTCAAGCTTACCGACTGCAGCCTGAAGTTATAATTTATTACTGTTTCTGTATTATTCCCTTGCCTCGGCAAAAAGCAGAACATAGCACCTACATTTCAAGACCCATGAGAGGTAATAAAGCATAATTATTTCAAATTTATGATTAAGCCATAAATTATATGTACTTTTTACTTGAGTTGGTCAGAGGTTGGGAGAGGAAGGGAATGGGGTCAAAGGAAGAAATAACAAAAGCCTTTCCTTTGAACAAAATATCTAAATCAGGGCAGGACTGAGGGACACCTGGAGAATTTATAAAGATAACACAGTCTCCAGGTTAATCCCACATGAACCCCCAATTAAGAGACTTTAAACTCCTAGAGGCCTTTGTTCCTCCTGCTGACATGGGTACAGAGTCTAACTAGAGTGCCCATGTTGACCTGAAAAACAGAAGCATGGCGTATTTTCAGGTTATATCATATCAAATGTTCAGTGTTCTGGGTCTTGCTTCATCTAAGTCATAGGTATTTCAAGGAAGGTGAAATAATCTATAAAAAAAACTGCTGACCAGGCTCTCTAAGTAAAGGCAGCTTCAACCAAAGTAATAGTTATCACAGAGCTCTGATTCAGCAATGGCCAGATGTGAACTCTTCTCACCCTCGAGAATCAATTGGTGACATTTCCCTTTCCTGTAGTTCCTTGATGTGGCTACGGAAACACACATGTGGAACAGCTAGGTACAAAGCTGGAAAGCTCAGGGCATGAAGCAGAATAAGAACACAACATTCAGCGCTCTTTTATCACCCACTCGGCTCATTGGCTGTTCAATATGCATAAGCCAAGTCCCATTCTTCATAATGAGTCCTCACGTTCAGATCGTAGCTTACACAGCACTTTCCCATGTATGTTCTTATTGTCCTCAAAGTAACCCTGGGAAGGAAGTATCGTTATGCACCTATTTGACAGTGGAGGCAGAGACTCAGAGAGGTGGTGGAGACAATGCAGTGAGTCTGGCACCTGGTCACCCAATCCCACGGCCTTGTCATTTCTCTACCCACTACTATTGGTGAGGTAAAGCAAAACCAAAAAACAAATGCCATGCATTTCAATGTATATCGCTTTTTTCTTTTTTTGCGGTGGAATTTTTACTTGGCAATTGAAGCTTTGAGACGGCTGTTTGTTATAGTAACAAGACATTTAAAACTGAGATTTAGTTGGGTTTAAGGAAACAAAAGTAAAGAGACCAGAGAGAACACAGTCATGAACAGTGACACGTAAAAAATAATAGTAATAAATTAAGGGGAGGAAAAATGGGGTTTGCCCCAAACGTTTCCCTAGTACTCACCTTTGTCCTGAAACATCCCACTTCCACACCCAGCTCCTGCTTAATGAATATAATTTGGTTGATGTCCCTTGAACTGTATAATCTATTCCACAAAAAACCCAGTTTGTCTCCAAGTCATTTTAAGTTGCTAACTCCCTAGTTACATTCAGTCTATGGAAAACATCTGTGGCAAAGTAAATCATCCTACTCTGAGAAAGACCAGAGTGCATTTTTTTTTTTCTCTAAGTGTGTTTTGAAGTCCTGGTTGGAAAATTAGTGAAAACTGTAAATCTGTTTGCAAATCTGGTCATGTCTAACTCTGAGATTAGGGCACAGATTCCAATTTAAAAGTAAAACCATGACAACTTCAGTTAAGCGTGTCCTCAGGCACTGCCAGCAGGGCCTTCACTCACTTCCACGGGCAGTGGATTTATTACAGGCACCCGACACGTTCTCCATCAGACACCCCTGGAGTATTTACTTGAGACAGCAGGGTTCAGTCTGCACTTCCTCTGCAGACCAATATATTATTATAAATTGAGCTAAACTGTTTCCTTTTCATAAGTGCTATGAAGTTCAGATTTCAGATATCAGCACGGAGCTGAGGTCTCTCCATGGAGTTCCTTGCACCATTTGGATTTAAAAGTAAAGAGAAAAGGCAGCATTTGACCACAGTTACTTTTTACTTTTGCCTGTTTTTCTGTTTTGTTTTGTTTTTTAGAGAAGAGATGGGGAAGATGCATTTTAGAAATCAAATGTAACATCTTAGTAAGAAAATACACTCTAAATGCAAACTTTGTGGTAGAGTTCAGTAAGATACCAACTATTTCACCTATATCTGAAGGCAGGAGTTGGAAAATCAGGAGTAGACTTTATACCTTGAATATCAGCTCTTATAAAATAATAACACTAATTTCCTCTGTTTATCACATACAATAGCTAAAGGGACCCGATGTATATTTAAAAATGCATATTCATTATAACATATGTCAAATGGATAATTTATATATAATATTTTCATTATTAATCCATTTCTTAAACACTGAGAAAACCATAACTTTAAAAAGAAATGGAAAAGAAAAGAAACAAACAGAACATGGTCATCTTTTTTTTCCCCTTCCTGAACAATTTAGTTCTAAAGCCATTAGGTAAGGCAGACACATCATGCTATGGCAGAGAGAAGGGGGCACAGAAGCCCAGAGCAGGGGTCAGTGCTTGAGTGCGATGAGGAGGGCATCCATATCGGGGGCAGCAGGGTGGGCTGACATGGAGTATCACATCCCAAGTGGGATAAAATGACAAGATCCAATCCATACTTCTTATTAGCTGTGTTACCGTGGCTAAGTAACCACATCAATCTAACTCTGATTTCCTCTTTTGCAATACAGCTAATATTTGCTTCTCAGAGTCACTGAGAAGATTAAAAGAATGCTTGACTTGTTATTGGTCCTTAATAAATGTGGTTATCATTCATATTACTACTATCATTCCAGATAGAGAGAGAGAGAGATAGAAAAAAAGACTGAAAAAGAATATATTAAATCAGGCATACACCTAATTTTTATATATTTTTTTTTGTTTGATACTTTTCTGAGTTTCTTTCTCTGCAATGAGTACTCACTGCTTTTTTAATGAGAACACATAAAATGCTAGTAAATATGTGGAATACAGCTGAACTTTTACAATATATATTTACTACTTTTATATACAGAAAAAAACTAATAAATCTATTTAAAAGGGCACTATTCCAGATCACATTTCTTTTAAAGATGCAAATTGCTAATAAAAACTCCTGAACAAAGTATCGAAAGGAAAGTGATTTATTGGCTAAGTTAACACCCATTTAGACTCAGGTCAAATATCCAAATATTTGGGTGGTGCATAAAAAAAAAAATTACACTTGATAGAGCAGAGATTTCAGAATAGAAACTTAGTTCCTGAGGTCAGGCAGGAGAGAGAAAGGAGAAGAGTTGACCTCAGCCCTAAAAACATTTTCACATGAGAGATTACACTGTATTGGGATCAAGTTGAAATGGTTCCATTTTGAGTGGGAACAGCACTGCATGTGAAGCCTGCAACCCATTCTGGTCCCTGTTCTGCCTCAGACGGAGGGATTTTGGGCAAATTACTTAATAATCTCTGCCACCTCCCTCACAAGGTTCTTTGGAAACTGAATGAGATTGCTTATGTGAAACTGATTTGTAAATTGTAAAGCAACATGCAAATAAAAGGCAAGAGGTTAAGGGCTTACTCGGATCACTGTTCAACAAATGCAGGAATCACCCCATGAGAAGAATTTCAGAGGTAAAGGGATACAGCATTAGATATCACTGAATCACACTGTGAGAAAAAGTCCCTACACAGTGATCTTCCCATCCTCCTTCAGACATTAAGGAGAAAGTCTCAGATTGGTACAATCATACAGTTAACACCTCTCTAACAGTTACTAATCTCTGTTTTTAACAAAGACAGAAGGGGACTCAGATTCTGGATCTCCAGCAAACTACAATAGCAGGCACTTAATACCTTTTAGTTTTTCTATATTTGTATTTACAAAATCCTTCTAATTATGCCAAGAGATACATGTTTTCCATTTAAGATAGTGATATAAAATCCTCTTTTAAAATGAATTTATTTCAAAGAAAGAAAAAAAAATGAACTTATTTAGAGAGAAATAGTACATAAATAAAGGATTCTGAGAAGGCAAGGACCAAGATTTACCCATCTCCAATATCTCCCCCAGAACCTTACACAGTGCCTGTAACATAGTGGAGTCTCTATGACAGGCCAATGTCTATGAATATCCAACCAACTGGGAATTAATTCTTATCATAAATACCGGGCTTGAGCCTTGGTTCTTCCAGGCTCTAAAACCAACATATGAGTTGATTTCCCCCAGGCCCACGGGAGTGAGATAAACCCTGAATAATCAGGAGCTAGAGTCAAGGAGAAAATAAACCAAAACCCAAAGAAGCTTGTGAGTAAAAAAGGATAGTGTTTGCACACTGTGCATCAGAATATAAGCAGCAAGTCCAAAAAAACAATACAAAAAACTTAGAGCAAAGAAACAAAAAAACAAAGCACCATAAACTCCATAGCTTCAGTTAGCCTAACCCCAGCTGAAATATTGCTTCCCAAAGAACTAAATGACAAGGAGAGAGAAAAGCCCTATTGTCGGGTCAGCTGTTCATGAGAAGAAACAAAATTCAAAACTAGAAAAACTCTCTCACTGCTAAAAACTTACACAGACAGAGCAGTATCTTAGAAAGTTACACTGTTGATTTAGATGATTTAGTAGCTCTGATGAAGAATCCTGAAAATTGTTTAGTACATTTGGGGAACTCCATAAACAATTAGAATGAAAAGAGAAGCAACTTTTAAAAATTTAGCAATATCTCAAAAAAAAAAAAAACCACCAAAAAACTAGTTACGTGTTCTTATACAGAAGTTTCGCTATTAATATAAAATACTCAAAAAATTTATTTGTAAAGACATATTCAAAATAAGTACCCAATAATCTAAATCTAGACACTAGAGCAACAATATAATTTTGATTCTCCTAACATTACCAAGCATAAAATAGCAGTCTCCTTGGTGAAGGGGTATTGCCAAGCCAGGTGTCTCTATGTCCCACGAAATCTTAAAACCAACATGCCAAGTGTCAGGATCTCTGCCCTCGAGATGAGAATCATCCTCACTTTCTTCTTCGGGGCCTGTCGAAAAAGAAGAAAGTGATCAGAAAGGAAATGTTTAACTTAAACTTCTTGGTTTTACTATAGTTATCTTATAAATAATTGATATTTTAATAAAATATGAATGTTAGTGAAGCAGATCCTCCTTTTGGCGTATTTTCTAAAAAGACATTCTAGAATATTTTTAACATGTCATTTATTTTTTCAAGACACTTTAAATAAGAGAACACTTCAAAAAATTCATGGAAAAACAGAATTAAAATATAGTACAAATCTTTCCATGAACTTTTTGAAGTACCCTCAAAAAATGACGAGAAAATAGCCACTGATACTGATGAAGATAAAAGATTATGTTGTTCAATTCCAGGCAAATAAATTAGAAAATCTAAATTAAATGAATAGTTTTTTTTTTTTTTGAATAATATTAATTACCAAATTCAATCTAGGAAGTGGTAAAAAAGCTAAACAAACCATGGAAGGTATAAAGGAAGTTGTCAAAAAAATTATCTCTCAAGAAAACACAGAGAGTTTCCAAGGAGAATTCTACCAAACAATTAAGGAATGAATACTTTTAATATACTTTAAATTGTTTAAGAGCATAGAAAAAGAAAAGCTTCATAGAACAATATGTATCAAAACCCAAAAAGAAAATGCACACATATACAAACCAATCTCAAATCTGAAAATCAATTCAAAATTCTTAAATATAAGAAAATAAAATCCAAATTCGGCAGCATATTAAAAGAATAACATTCCATGACCAAGTAGAACTTATTCTGGGCATAGAAGGACATCTCAACATATAAATACTTATACTTAAAAGTCACCATTTTCATAGAGCAAACAAAACAAAACAAAAAAAAAACCAAGAGTCACCACTCTGGTGACACAAAAATATTTTATAAAATACAACATCCTTTCATAATAAAAACCTCAATAAAAGGGGAATAGGTGGCTACTTCCTCAACCAAATAAAATATAGATCTGTCTCAACTCCAAAGCCAACATCATATTCTAAGAATTAGAAAAGGATATCCTTTTATCCAATTACTCGACATTATTCTGGATGCAATGGCCAACACAGTAGTGCCTTCTGGAGTTGCACGATAGAGCAGCCTTAATTAGAAAAAAATGAGATATAAAATTTTTTAAGAAATAAATCTTTTTGCAGATGATATGATTATCTATATTCAAATCAACAAGGGAAAATACATCCCAAGCAATAAACGAATTAAGAAAATGCTAGCTACAAAATGAAATCACAGTAATTAATAACTTATACAAATATAAACAAACACCCCATTTACAACAATATCTAGTAAGATTCTCATTTGTGCGTTGTCTACATGAAGAAAAACTTTCAAGTGCTATTAAAGGCTACAAAAGAAGATTTAAACATGTAAAGACATACTATATTCTTGGGAACTAAGACCAAACATCATGGAAATGTCAGTTCTCCTTATGTTCAGCTAAGAGTTTAATACAATCAAAATAAAAAGGCCAACGAGATTGTTTCTTTAGTTGAGTGGAGTTGGTAACTAGACAAGTTGATTCTATAATACACATGAAAATATAAACAGGCAAAAATAGCCAAGAAATGATTTTCTTAATATATAAAGAGCTCCTATATATCAATAGGCTAAAGATCAATAGCCAAATAGAAAAATGGGCAAATGTTATGAAAACAGAACGCATAAAAGGAAATAAAACTAGCTCATTAACATAAAATGATGTTCCAACTTAGTCACATAAGAGAAATACAAATTAAAGCCACAAGAGATATTTTTTGCCTATCAAATCAGAAAAGATCAATCATTTTGAAAAAATATGACGTTAGTAAGAGTGTAACAAAATGGCACACTCGTACTCTCTGTAGAGGGCAATTTGGTAATACCTATCAAAATTACAAATGCATAAACCCTTTGACCCTTACAGGAATTCCACTTTTAGAAATGTATGCTAAAATTCCTACCTGCAGAGGTTGCAAAATGATTGCTGAGCGAGCGCATTTATTGCAGTACTGTTTATAAAAGCAAAAGATCAACAATAACCTAACTGTCCATAAAAAGGGTTCTGATTAAATAAACTACAATATGTCCAAATAATAAATTACTATGTATTCTTTAAAAATAATATGACTATGTACTGATATGGAAGTATCTGCTATATTTTTAAGAGAAAAAAAACTAATAGGCTATAATTTGTATAAAAAAATACAGTACATATAATATTTCTCAAAGGATACTCAAGACTGATTTCTCTGGGGTACAAGAGTGGGAGAAACACATAAAGGAGGTAGAAGGTATGCACCATGGTTTGCCTACACTCACAGTCCTGAAAGAATGACCTTACATAAAAACTTTGTAAAGTTGGGGCCGGCCCGGTGGCGCACTGGATGGTGCGCCGCTTGGGAAGCGCGGCGGCGCTCCCGCCCGAGGGTTCGGATCCCACATGCAGACCGGCTCCCGCTCGCTGGCTGAGCGAGGCGCGGGAGCAACACCGAGGCTTGCGATCCCGTTGCCGGTCCCCGGTCCGGTGCGGGGGCAACACTGAGGGTTGCGATCCGTTGCCGGACACGGACAAAAAAGACAAAAAAAAAAAAAAAAAAAAAAAAAAAAAAAAAAAAAAACTTTGTAAAGTTCATTTAAGAAATATTTACTGATCACTTACTGTATACTAGGCACAGTACCAGGCACTTGGGATGTATCAGTGACTGAAACAAAGGACTATGCCTCAGCAGAGCTTTCCTTTTAGTAGAACTGTGAATGTTCATCACTGATTACTCTTAAGAGAACATTTTAATTTTAAATTCCATTAGACTTTAAACTGCTCTACTAAACTCTGGTCTTCAAAGGCAGGGTCCGTTTTTCTATTTCATCCACATTTAGAGCCCTAGTAACTGGCACATAGAAGGCATTCAATGAAGACTTGTACTAAGCTGCTTGCTTAAACAAAGTGTTCTTTCAGTTCATACCATTCAGTCTTTACTGTGCTAGATGGCAGGGAAAGAAAATGTTTGGGGAAAAAAATACCTCAAATTAAACCAAAGAACATAATAAAGCATGACATTGCTGCTAAACTAGTATAGACCTCAATACTAAAGAAGTTTAGAGAAGAGAAAGGTTCAAGGAGAATTAGAACAGTTAGAGCATAATTCTTAGAGAAGGTCAAATTTGAAAGACAATAGCGTTTAGACTTGCAGAGGGTAGAGGGAAGACAAAAAAATGCGAAGTTGTGTGCAATCAAAATGGACAACAAAGCCTATTTTACTTAGGCTTCATCATGAACATATCACATAAACAATCCGGAAGTGCAGATATCCCAGATGGCACATACTCATATACAGAATCCCTAAATTCTGCACATTTTACTCTAGAGTAACTGTATACCAGGCTCAAAGCAGTAAAAGAAAGGAAAAAAAGGATCTCCTCTTTATAACTGTTCAGTCACATTACTCTGCACTTGGTTTGATGAAATAGAACAGAGCAGAAATCCAAGTTCATGGTCTGTGCAAGGAAGATATACTGCTAAACGACCTCTGAGAACACATCCAACTGTGGATATTCTTCAATTCCCTAAGTTTTTTTTTTTTTAAAGATGACAGGTAAGGGGATCTTAACCCTTGACTTGGTGTTGTCAGCACCACGCTCAGCCAGTGAGCAAACCGGCCATCCCTATGTGGGATCCGAACCCGGGGCCTTGGTGTTATCAGCCCCGCACTCTCCCGAGGGAGCCACGGGCCGGCCCCAATTCCCTAAGTTTTTTTTTTTTAAAGATGACAGGTAAGGGGATCTTAACCCTTGACTTGGGGTTGTCAGCACCACGCTCAGCCAGTGAGCAAACCGGCCATCCCTATGTGGGATCCGAACCCGGGGCCTTGGTGTTATCAGCACCGCACTCTCCCGAGTGAGCCACGGGCCGGCCCCAATTCCCTAAGTTTGAATCTAAAGTTTAATACTGCCCTATTAAGAGAATCATACACCTTTTGTCACATATACTGTTCTTTCTAATACATGTTTTCTCAAGTACTTTTTAGTTAAAAGCATCTTTTAATTAGACTTAAGAATAATGCCATATAATAAAAAGTCCAAAGCCACTTTCTAGGTTAATCCTCAAAACATTTTTTTTTTTAAATCCTCTGGAACAGAGATGACAAATATCTTACATATCAAGGGACATGACTGATTTGTTGCTTGTGGCTTTCCTGAGCCCTGTTTGGAGAAGAATTCTGAAACTTTCCCCAGGTACAGTGAGAAAGAGTACTAGAAGCACAGGAAAAGTCAGTGGGAGCACGAGCACTCGCCAGTTGCTAGCCATGTCTGATGGCATTCTCCAGGCAGTTCTTATTTATACATAATACATAGTTATATTTACAGATACCAGAATTTGCTAAACTAGGGCTGTGGATCAGGAAAGAAATCACAAAGGTGTGTGGCTTGACCTGCACTCTATTTCCTTAACAAATCTAAATCAGTATAAAAATCCAAATTCCCACCTACTCTTGAATGACAAGATCTGGTATGACTGAGTCACAAGTGACTATAGGTAAGAAGTAGCTGCCCCTTTTGGACAAGGTGTGTGGTCTGTGCTAGTCACAGTTCCTACTCAGCCACTTCATTTCATTCATTTGTGGTACCTGCCTCGACCCTACAGCAAAGTCTCTGAACCTTGCTCTAGAGCTGGGTCACAGAGCCTACAGACAAATCAGGACTGTTTTTGAAAAATAAAGTTTAATTAGAATACAATTATGCCCCTTCATTTACATACATGGCTGCTTTCACACATAAAAGTTTGAATAGCTAAAACACAGATTATAAAAACCACAAAGCTGAAAATATTTATTATCTGGCCTTTCACAGAAAACATTTGCTGACCCCTGCTCTAGAATCTTGATATTTGTGATTTGATAGAGATGTCTACTGCATACACTAGTGAAGACGCCTAGGCTACATAAAAATAATAGTGTTGTAATGTGATTAATACCTAATAATGTAATATGACTAATAATAGCATACCACATAATAAAATAATTAATGCTAAATTGGTTGATATTTAGCTAAATAATATTGATATGAGAAATCATATGTTTATATTTGTGATACTCCAAGGCTTCAGGCTGCTTCATCCCAATAGATGTAGCAAAGGGTACAAGAAAAAAAGAACAGAAATAGTTTAAGAAGGTTTATCATATGTCCCTCACAGACCAAATCAATCATAACCTTAAAAAGAAACAATTTTACATTACAAAGACAACAGTTTACAGGCAGTTTTAATGCCACTGAGTATGCACATTCTAATAAGTGGTCATCTTTATAGGCTGACAGGCTGGCTGACTACTTTCCCCTCTAACTTTCATCCTGGCACTCTTCCCAATATGGCACCAATAAGGTCCTGAGTGACAGTCAGAGACAGCAATGGCAATCAGTGTTTCCTGATCTCTCCCATAAATCCAGCACCTTTGAAATGTGCTCATTAAAGTGATGTTTTTTCCCATTAAATCATAATTTATTATGCATATTTGTGGGTTACAGAGTTGAATATCAATACCTTTGTCCAACGTGTGATGATCAAATCAGGATAATTAGCATGTTCATCATTACAAAACACAATCATTCCTTGTGTCCATTAACCAATTTCTCGCTAGCCCCCCTACCCCTACCCTTTTCCCACCTCTGATAACCACAGTTCTATTCTTTCCATCTGAAAGTTCAACATATTGTTGTGATTGTTCTTTCACTTTTTCTTTCTTTCTCCCTTTCTTTCTTTCCTTCTTTTATTTTTTAGCTCCTGCTTATGAGTGAGGACAAGTGATATTTCTCTCTCTGTGCCTGGCTTGTTTCACTTAACATAATTTTTTCCAAGCTCATCCATTGCTGCTGCAAATAGCAGAATTTCAGTCTTTTTTATGGCTGAGCAGTATTCCATTGTGTATATATACCATATTTTTCTTCTCCAGTCATCCACTGATGGATATTACACATATGGAACCAAAGTATGGTTCCATATCTTGGCTATTATAAATAGAACTACAATAAACACGGGAGTGCAGGTATACCTTCGACATGATGATTTCCATTCCTTTGGGTATATACCCAGTAGTGGAGTTGCTGGATCATATGGCAGTTCTATCTGTAGTTGTTTCAGAAACCTCCATACTGTTTTCCATAATGGCTGTACTATTTTACAGTCCCACCAACAGTATATAACGTTTCCCCTTTGTCCACATCCTCGCCAACATTTGTTATTCTCCATCTTTTTGATAACAGCCAGTCTAACTGGGGTGAAATGATATTTCAATGTGTTTTTGATTTGCATTTCCCTGATGATTAGTGACATTGAGCATTTTTTCATATACTTATTGGCCATTAGTATCTCTTCTTTTGAGAAATGTCTATTCAGTTCTTTGCCCATGTTTTAATTAGATTGTTTTTTTTACTAAGTTGTTTGAGTTCCCTGAATATTCTGGATATTAATTCTTTGTTGGATCCATAGTTTGCAGATATTTTCTCACATTCTGTAGGTTGTCTTTTTCACTCTGTTGATTGTTCCCTTTGCTGTGCAGAAGCTTTTTAGTTCGATTCAATCCCATTTATTTTTTCTTCTGTTGCTTGTGCTTTTGAGGTCTCATTCATAAAGTCTTTGCCCAGTACTACAACCTAAAGTGTTTCCTTTCTTTGTTTCTAGGAATTTTACAGTTTTAGTCTTATATTTAAGTCTTTAATCCATTTTGAGTTGATTTTGGTATATGGTGAGATGTATGGGTCTAGTTTCATTCTTCTACACATGGATAGCCAGTTTTCCCAACACCATTTGCTGAAGAGGCTGTCCTTTCCCTATTGTATGTTCTTGGTGCCTTTGTTGAAGATCAGCTGCCTATAAGTATGTGGGCTGATTTCTGGGTTTTCTATTCTGTTCCACTGGCCCATGTGTATTTTTATGCCAGAATCATGCTATTTTGGTTACTATTACCTTTATAGTACAATTTGAAGTCAGGTAGTGTTATGCCTCTGGCTTTATTTTTTGCTTAGGATTGCTTTGGCTATTTAGGTCTTTTTTTGTTCCATATGAACGTTAGGATTGTTTTCTGTTTCTGTGAAGAATGTCATTGGCATTTTGATGGGGATTACACTGAATCTGTAGATCACTTTGGGAAGTATGGGCATTGTCACAATGTTAATTCTTCCAGTCCATGAAGGTGGAATGTCTTTACATCTTTTGGTTCCTTTTTAATTTCTTTCAGCAGTGTTTTGTAGTTCTCATTATAGAGATCTTTCACCTTCTTGGTTAAATTTATTCCTAGGTATTTTATTCTTTTGGTAGCTATTGTAAATGGCTTGCTTTCTTAATTTCTTTTTCTGCTAGGTCATTGTTGCTGTATAAAAACACTACTGAGGAGGCCAGCCCGGTGGCGCACTGCTATAGTGCGCCGCTTGGGAAGCGCGGCGGCGCTCCCGCTGAGGGTTCGGATCCCACATACAGACCAGTTCCCGCTCACTGGCTGAGCGAGGCGCGGGAGCAACGCTGAGGGTTGCGATCCCGTTGCTGATCCCGGTCCGGTACGGGGGCGACACTGAGGGTTGCAATCCGTTGCCGGACACGGAAAAAAGACAAAAAAAAAAAAAAAAAAAAAAAAAAACAAA
>NW_007726143.1:0-4609 GCF_000696425.1 Galeopterus variegatus | reverse complement strand
GGAAAAAAAAAAAAAAAAAAAAAAAAAAAAAAAACCACTACTGAGGGCCGGTCCGGTGGCGCACTGGAGAGTGCGCCGCTTGGGAGTGTAGAGGCGCTCCTGCCGAGGGTTCGGATCCCATGTGGAGACTGGTTCCCGCTCACTGGTTGAGCATGGTGCGGGCGCAGCACCGAGGGTTGCGATCCCGTTACCGGTGAGTAAAAAAGACAAAAAAGGAAAAAAAAAAAAAAAACTACTGATTTTTGTGTATTAATTTTGTATGCTGCAACTTTGCTGAATTTGTTTATCAGCTCTAGGAGATTTTTGGTAGAATTTTTAGGTTTTTCTATATATAGGATCATGTCATCTGTGAACAAGGACAATTTGACTTTGTCTTTTCCAATTTGGATGGCCTTTATTTCTTTCTCTTGCCTGATTGCTCTGTCTAGCACACCCAATACTATGTTGAACGGGAGTGGTGAGAGTGGGCATCCTTGTCTAGTTCCTGTTCTTAGAGAAAAAGCTTTCTGCTTTTCTCCATTCAGGATGATGTTGGTGGGTTTTTCAAATATGGCTTTTATTATGTTGAGATACTTTCCTTCTATATCTATTTTGTAGAGAGTCTTTATCACAAAGGAATGTTGAATCATCCAATAACTGCAGAATATACATTCTTCTCATCAGCACATGGGTTGCAAGAGTGTGACATGAATAACAAGAGAAGAGGCTGGGGCGGTGGGCAGAGACGAGGACACAGAGGGTTTTGTGAACCACAGTAAGAAACCTAGACACACTGAGGGCAATGACAGATACTGAAGACTCATAGGTCAGATCTGTTTTCAGAATAATCCCTCTGGAGGGTACAAGCCTCTATGTACAGACTTTGTATACTTTTCCTGAAAAGGTTCCCAAACTAATGGCAAATAGGTACTGCATATGCCAAAGAGCATTTGAGAAATACCATTGAAGGACTATATCCCTAAGAAAGAAAGGTTAGCCAAAGAAAAGCCTCCTTGTCAGCGTTCTACAGTTTAGAAATGCTTTCCTTGATTGGTTGTGAGGAAGAAGGAGTCAAGCCTGCTGCTGATACAGAGCATATTCTTTCTCAGGCACAGAGGAAAAAATGGTCTGAAATAATGGAGAATTTAGAAAAGTTTGAAGGGAGAAAAGCTAATCAACCCCAGCTTAGAATCTATAACAAGAAGCTGTTTTCACATGCCTCAAAACAAGAAATTCAGGACAAACGTAGTCCCTTGACACAGATAAATTGTAAAATTAATTATAAGTTTTCTGGGATTTCAGGTGAAATATTGAAAACTCTTTACAGAAAAAATCTAAAGCCCTTCAACATGATGTCTGGTTCTGTCAGCTTTCAGATTAAGCATTTGGGGAAAAAAAATTTAAGATAAAAATATTCACATACATAGGAGAACCTCATTACATCATATTTCATGGACTTGGGTGAAAAAAAAAGTGGGAAAGGAAAGAAAAATTGCTTTTAGGGTCCTTGGCTAAAGCTTCAAAATCACTATATTATCTGAAATAAAATATAAAATGAGAAAAAAAAGCAGAGATACTTCTCAAACAATATATTCTCCAAATCAGAGTTTCTAACACTAGAGGTTACAATTCTTTGGGCAACCTTGGAAAGGTACAGAGTCATGGATACTTACAGGAAACCTCTATGTTGTAGGGAACAAAGAAGGCCAGAACCAAATGGGGTTAATCAAAAGAGGATCATCATTTGTTCATCTAGCTTCAGGTAAAGCTTTATCCAGGGTTTAAAGTATACATCTAGGACCCAGTTTCTCTGTTTCCCAATGCTCATAAAAAAGAAAAAAGGTGGCCACAAAAGCTAGAGGCAGTCACTTGGGGGCCATGAGCTGAATAAGAGCCAAAAGATGAAAGGGAGGAAACGGGGAACTGATCACACCATTACTCGTGAAACAAGGTACACTTGAAGCCAGTGTCTTAGTATTAAATGAGACAATTCTTTAACTTTTTAAATTAAGCCTGTTAAGGTCCAGTTTCTGCTTTCTGCTCTCAAAATAATCCTCATGCTGATCAGAGATTGCAGTTACAGAAATCAAACAGTTATTGGACAGTGGCCACAATGTAGTCAAATAGTATAAATTCCTCAAACACAACAAATACTTACTGATTTGAGGCGTTAAATACTTACCCATTTTCCATCATATGCAGATACAAAGAGGGATGAAGATGCAAATCATGCCTTCAAAGAACTTACAAATCTAATTCAAACATGAACAAAACTATCTATGGCCTTAGAAGTGAGGACAGTGTTAGCAATAGGTACACAGATATGTTCACTGTGGCAATTCTTCAAGCTGTATGTTTATGATCTATGTTATATTTCAATAATAAAAAAATACTCGAGACAGGTTAAAAGAAAAAGTTAATGAAATCTCCCAGAGAGTAGATTTAAAAAATAAACAAAGATTGAAAATAAGGAAAAAATAAGAAAACTAGAGGAAGAGTCCAGAAGTTTCAAAGAGAAGAGAAAAATGGAGAGGAAGAAATAATTAACAAAGTAATTCAAGAAAACATCCCAAAATTGAAAGGTATAAATTTCCAGATTGAAAGGTCTAAGAAATGCCAGTATAGTGGATGAAAAATATCACTGTGAAATTACAAAACATGAGAAAAAATACAAAAATGTGTCATAAAGGATGAAGAAAAAACAGAACTCTCACCACACTGAAGATGAAAAGAGAGTAGAGCATTGTCCTCAAAATTCAGAAGAAAAATTATTTCCTACCAAGGTTTCCACACCCAAAGTATCTACACATGTCAAGGTAGAACAAAGATAATTTAAGATATTCAAGGTCTCACAAGTTTACTACCTAGGCATCCTTTCTCAAGAAACCACTGAAGTTATGCACCACCAAAATAAACAATCAGGAAAGGAAACATGGGATGTGGGAATCTGAAGAATCAACAGAGAGAGCAGTAAAGGGAATCCACTGGATTATGATGAAGACATCACAAAATCCAATAGCTGTGCATCAGGCATAGAAGGCAACCAGTCCAGACAGGACTATATGAGAAGACTCTGGAAGACATTTCTCCAAGAAAATGAAATTGACAGAATGTCTCATGGTTCTGAAGCTCTTGGGAAGATATTTAGATAACTGATAGAAAGCATGGGATTTAATTAGTCATAACCACACAGAAAACCACCCAACTACACAAAAAGCAAGATCACTATTAACACATAAAGAAATTAAAAGTTGAGAAGAAAAGAAAGAGTGATTACAGTTTATGACATCCTCTAAATATCATTCTCATGGATATGGTCTCTATAAAGGCTAGATGGTGATATAACCAAAATTATAATACATCTATAAAAAGAATATAGCAGAATCAGCGAGTGTGCACCCGTAGGCAGACATGGGAAAAAAAGACAGCTTTATCTTCTGTATCAAAAAGCCAATAGATAATGCTCAAAATAAGTTATGTATGTTACTAACTACCAAAAACATTACCTGAAAGAAAAGAGCAAAAATGATTTTCTCCAGGGAAATGAAAATGGGAATAATTTCATTAATAATTTCATAATAATTCATAATTTTCATTAATAACTTCATAAATAAATAATTTATGAAAAGGCATAAATAACTGCAGTTTTTTTCTTAGCAAACCTTATACAAATAGCTGACTTTTATTTGAGTTAACTAAAAATAAATAACATTTATTGAATGCTTACTATGTACTAACCACTGTTGCTATGTTCTCTGCACTTTATGTGTGTTTTATCCTTATAGTCCTGAGGTGGCTTCTGTTCTTATCACTTTTTTACAGATAAGAAAACTTAGTCACATAGCATTTAAGTAACTTGCCTAAGGTCCCACAGCTGATTAATATCTATATGAATGCTCTCATTAAATAGTACAAAAAAAGAAAAAAAAATGCCCAATTAATGTCACAGACAGTAAAGTATGTTCCATTCCAATTTGTTCTCTTATCCCTTGTTCATCACATTAATACACCACTAAAAATTCAGCCATTGCTGGAGAAAATATTTGTAAATCATATATCTGTCAAGAGATTAATATCTAGAATATATAAAGAATTTGTAAAACTCAACAACTAAAAAACAACCCAATTTAAAAATGGGCAAAGGACTTGAATGGACCTTTTCCAAAGAAGATATATAATTGGCTAATAAGGACATGAAAAGATACTCAACATCATTAATCATTAGGGAAATGCAAATCAAAACCACAATGTGATGCCACTTCACGCCCATTAGAATGGCTATTATCAAACAAAGCACTGGAAAAGATGTGGGGAAGTTAGAACCCTTGTGCATTACTGGTGAGAATGTAAAACAATATGGCAGTTCCTCAAAAAAGTCAACATAGAATTACCACTGGATCCAGCAATCCCACTCCTGGGTATATAAACAAAAGAACTAAAAGCAGGGACTCAAACATATTTGTATACCAATGTTCATCACTGCATTATTTACAATAGCCAATAGGTGGAAACAACCCAAATGTCCATTGATGGATGAATTAATGAACAAAATGTGGTATATACATACAATGGTGTTGGGGACCTATAGCCCCACACCCCTTCTTGTGTGACCAGGCCTACGTGACAATCT
>NW_007726142.1:1466107-1470053 GCF_000696425.1 Galeopterus variegatus | reverse complement strand
CAAACTGAGGTCCCCAGAGATGGAATCTGCCTCTCGGGAAGAGGGAGCTTATCTGGGGCCGACGCCCAGGGTGTGGCGGAGAGAGGATCTGGGCAGGCTCCTCTTCCCTGCCCCCCCGACGCTGGCCGGGGGCTCCCCACGCTACCAGCCCCGTCAGAGATCCGCAGGGAGAGTGGGATTGTAGGCCAGTCGACAGGCCCCGGGGTGCCCCGTGTCAAGGTAAGCAAATAGCATGTCTCAGTGAGGAGTCACGCCAAACAGAGATGGCTGTCCTGCCTTCCCTAAGCCGGCCTTCTCCAGCCCCACCAGAGAAAATGGAGGCAGCTTTGATGTGGGCGCCTAGCCTGGTGTGGTGGGCGGGGGCCAGGCGGGGTGTCGGCCCCAAAGCCTCGAACCTGCTGCCGCTTGTTTGTCGATGTAGGATCGTTGTTGAAAGAATTATTCGCCTTTTGTTGCTCTTGGAAATGCAATCAATACTCTGGTATCACAGCGCACGGCTCACAGGATCGCGCTGTCTCCTGGCACGGCCGCTCCAGACCCGTCGCCATCTTGCACCTGTTTTAAGATAGTGAGATGTCCTTGCATGGATGGGACAAGATGAGCAGTCTTGCAGGAGGGAGGAAAGGTTGACCAGAGCTGGGTGTGTACACATTCATCTGGAGTTCGGGCCAGGAGTTCGTCCAGCAGCTCCCGCGGCGGCGGCGGCTGCTGCAGCTGCTGCGGCTGCTGCGGCTGCTGCGTGTTGGTCCCCGTTGGTAAGTAACAGTCTCCACGGCTACAGTCTCTATGGCGGCCTACTGGGCATATTTTAAAGTTCAGAGAAGTGCTGTACTTTATTTATATAGAAGGTCAAAGAAAGGATAAGAATATTTGATAATTCAAACATTTCATTTTAATGTTCATATGAATAAACACAAAATATTCCAGGCAGATTGTGAATAAAATATTTTATGTTAATTGATGTGAAATATCACCAAGAAATAAGCAAAAAATTAAATTTCTTCTCTTCCCTATAAATTTATCAAATTACTTGTTTTTCTAAACTCACATTATAGTTCGAAAATATTACTTTCATTTCCATGAGTCATTAACTTTCATGAGAAGTAGTTTTATATAAAATCTGTAAACCATAGCATTTCTTCATTATTAACATATATAGGCACATTAAATCTACTATAAATGGATAGTCTGCTGATTAATATTTTAATTATATCTTGGGATTCTTGTGTCTAGGAAATATTTCTGAAAATTTTAATGTATTAGTTTAGGCATTTCAGAATAAATCCTGGAACAATTATAACTTTTTAACCATAAAAAGTTTTAAAATTGCTATGTAAAATACAAAGCAAATTTGGCAAAAAGATTGATATAAAAATTATATCTATTTTTATGGTACAGATTTCAATTCCAATTACTAACTTAAATAATATTCATTTTTATGTGGAGTACTTTTTTCTTTGTAGCATGCATATTTTCACAAGAATTTAAAAATTTAAGTACACACTAAGTGACAAAGGCTTATATTTTATGTTATAATAAAGGTTTACATTTTATTATTATATATCTGAGTTTTCAGTAACATAAAATAAAACATAGTGAAGCATATTACGCTCTCTTAAATAATCATTTTAAACTAACTTTTAGCAAATATAAATTGATAAATTAAAAACTCTAATTCTGACATCAGACACTATTACTTAAAAGATCAATTTAGCAATAATTTTTTTCTAACATTTCTTTATAGTTTAGACACGTCTTAGGAATGAACAATGTTTCTACTTATAAGAAAAAAAAAGAGTTTTGAAAATTTATATGATTTAAGGCAGGTATGCTCAAATTAAAATGTTTTCTTGAAAGCCAAATAAAGTTTTAGACCAAATATGAGATTGTAGGAAAAAAGTCACTTTATAACCTTAGCTAACTTGAAATTATTTGCATCTCTGAGACAAATCTTTCAGTAACATGTGTATGACATTACCCATTTCTCTAACAATTCATGTAATTTAACTTTGCTTTTATTAAGCATCCACATTCACATCTCTCTTAATATTTGCAGAAGAATGTGGTTTTATGATCATCTTTCTATTGACTCCTATGCCAAAATGGATCATTGTACCAAAAGAAAGGAAAGATCAAACAGGCATTTTGAAGTTATTTTTAGACATAAATGGAATGACCAAGTAAATCTTTTAAAACCAAAAATGTTCACTTCTTCTTTCCACTTGCCCAGGAATGGTATAAGACAGAGCAGTATAGAAGACTGGAGTGGGGAAAACAGACAAAACTAAAAATGGTATTTTTATAAGTGAGGAGTGATGGCTTTGATCGCCAGCATGTGGTCGAAGCAATAAGCTGCATGCAGACCTTTTCACTCACTGGTAGCCCCTTGGCCCCACTGATACTCTTTTCCAAAGCTGAGAACTATGTTTTTCAGAATCCCTTTCTCTATACAGTTCTGGGTTAGAGGTTGCCAATGAGAAGAACTTGCCGGAGAGTTGGAAGATGGAAATTAAAACGAAGCCATTATTTTTTCCAGAGATGTTTGCAGCTGGATGCTTGGACAGATGAAAGATTCAGTCTTTCCAGCAAATTTTTGAGAATGACACACTTTGCCTGATACAGTTACTGGTAGTTTTGAAGTTCTCTCATATTATAGAAGCTTCATTTGGAAAGCTTCTGAAAAGTACGTGCTTGGTGCTTTAGGCTGACGTCTTCAATATCAGCCTCTCCAACCTTCAGTGGCTGCCTTTTTGACCTCTACTCCTCACCCTCATGCCTATTGCTGCTTCCAACAGTCCTGCGAGTCCCTAATTCTGCATTAAACAAAGTATATCTGGAACACATCAAGTGGCTTCTGATGTGCTGACTGATCCCTGATGATACAGACATACTCATAGTTAGGAATGGGAAAATAATCAGTTTATTAAATTATGTGAATGGCTGGAATATCAGACACGTCAACTCAATATCCAAATATCAAATCATATTTCAAAGTGAAATTTAGATTACCTGGATTTCTTTCTTTCTTTTTTTTATATTTAAAAGATGACCAGTAAGGGGATCTTAACCCTTGACTTGCTGTTGTCAGCACCACGCTCTCCCAAGTGAGCTAACCGGCCATCCCTATATGGGATCCAAACCCGTGACCTTGGTGTTATCAGTACCACACTCTTCCAAGTCAGCCACAGGCCAGCCCTGATTACCTGGATTTCTTCTCTTCTTTTCTCTAACAATAACACCTAAGATAATTCTATATGTTATTAGTTTCTTCAGTTTTAAAAATATTTTTTAGAATGATGTTCAAATAAACTTTAAGAGTTCAAGATTTTCTGAATAAAAAGTTTCAGTTCTGAAGATATAAACTCTGTAGGGGCCAAGAGAAGATTTCCTCTTCACCACTGCAGGTTCATTAATAAAAATCACTAACAAATTTAGATTGATATGAAGAAAAGGCATAATAAATTTTATTATTCAGCATGCTGGGAAAGGGGCAAACCATCGGAGAATCACAAGAGAGTAATAATGTCCCAATTTTTCACTGAGCTACATACAGAGCTCATATTCATCTCCATAGGGAGAGGAGAGATGGTGGTATAGGAGTAAATTATTCTTTGGGGGAGGCAATGGGCCTGGAGAACATAAAACAGCCTGGGACAAAGTCTAATTGGCTCGCAGAGCAGTTAATGACTAGTAAATGATTTTCTTTAAAATAGTGAATGGGAACAAAATATAAGAAAAAGGTCTGTGACAAAATTTAGTCCAGGTGCATTGACGGACTCTGCTCTTCCTTCCTGTGATATGAGTAATCACATATATCATATGAAAACTCAGGGAAAGGACCAGAGGTAATTGTCTTCTTCCTTGGCGGGTCCAAACTTTTGGCAGATAAGGGAACAACTTTTTCTCATGCTTTGGCGGAGGGGGGGGGGGGGGGGGGGGGGGGGGC
>NW_007726142.1:1455020-1465944 GCF_000696425.1 Galeopterus variegatus | reverse complement strand
GGGGGGGGGGGGGGGGGGGGGGGGAAGTCAGAGAGACCTTGAGGCTGCTTCTTTATTCCACCATGTCAAAGCACTATATTTTGGGGTTACAGTTTTCTGCACCCCAGCACTTGTAATTCACATCCTTGATGTTACTCAGTGGTGTTTTACCTGTAGTAGGAAAAAGGAAATTGAGGTTCAATGAATAGTAGAAAATTGTTTAACCCTTACTTATTATTCACTGCCTCCTTCCCTCTGACATGACACAGAAAGCTCTTTAGCCTCTGTTTGCCACTCAACTCAGTACTGTTTTCATAAAACTGGGATCTAATCAAGATCACATCTAAAGACCAAAGCATTGTGACTGAGTGGAGCTTGCACACCACTTGACCCCATCTTGGCAAACAGTTACATTCAAGAAGCACCCATGCCCACTAAAACCAATGAAATTTTTTTTATACCCTTCAGGAAAAGACCACTGATATAACATTTCATTGCAATGTTTTTCTCATCTCTTTCCCATCCTTTTCCTTCTGCACCTTTCTCTATTCCTCTATTCAACGTAATAAAAACAAACTCTAAACACAATGCTTGCTATGTACCTGGCACTGTTTTAGGTACTTACATATAATTAACATATTTAATCCTCACAATAACCCTATGATTAGGTGCTATGATTAGCCCCATATTGCAGATGAGGAAACTGAGGCTCAGAGGGGCTAAATAACTTGCCCAAGGTCACAGAACAAACAAGAGGCAGGGTCAAGGGTAAGTGTACCCAACAGCTAGAAGCAGGTTATGATGCTCCATAAAGCTTTTTATTAATTCATCCTCTTTAGCACTTTTCTCCCTTCCCATTTTCTCCTTATCTCTTTTGTCTCTAGCTAGTAGTTATATTTTTTTTCATTGAAATTCCAGCAATCTAATCAGTACCCTTTATTTCCTTTTTTCACCCACTACCTTAGGGTATCTGGGGCCAGAGGAAGATTAGCCACCCTGAACTCTTCTTTGGGGAAGCTTTAATATTAAAAAAGAGCAAAGGAAGGTGTTAGAGAAGGTTCTGTGTGAACCATGAGTGGTAGTTGCTCTTTTTCTTGTTAAAGATAAATTTCTTTTTCACCCTGTGTTTAGGAGCCAAAGAAATATTTTAAAAATAGGTAAAAATGTTGGCACCCATAATCAACAGAAGAAAGCCGGAGTGAGAACTGAAGTTAAGAACTTGGGAAAGCAGGTTACAGTAAGGCAGGACATGAGGTTCCGAACTAGTCTTCTCTCCCTTTTCCTTCCCCATGACCTTCTGTTCTTTTTTTTCCTTAATATGGCTCCAGATGCCATTTCAGAAGCAACGCTAATGGGGATGAAGACAATCTGCTATTGATCGTATGAGGAATGATTCAGATGGTAAATACATACATAAAAATAGAACACAGAGAAGCAACCTAGTTTGCTCCAGTAGTCAGAGCAGAGTTGAAAAGCTTTTGAGGTCACAGAGTTTTCTCTGCCATAGAAATCTCAAATAAAATTAAGTAAAATAGTGTACACTTAGACTGTCTTTATTTTATTCATTTATTTTTTATTTTTATTTTTTTGAAAGATGATCAGTAAGGGGATCTTAACCCTTGACTTGGTGTTGTCAGCACCACACTCACCCAATGAGCTAACCGGCCACCCCTATGTAGGAATCGGAACCCGTGGCCTTGGTGTTATCAGCACCACACTCTCCCAAGTGAGCCACAAGCCGGCCCTCTTAGGCTGTCTAATTTAAACCCAGGGAATGTAAGCTTTTATTTTTATTTTTCTTAACAATATCTAATCGAATAAGTGCGCAGTAATTTTGTTTTCTGGTTTTCAAACCATAGCCCTATTATGATCTGTTATTTTCAAATTGAGGCCGTATTCTTCCAGGATGAATGCTTGTGCTAGGAGAAAAACATACATACCTCTACTTTGCCTCTAAGCCAAACTGATCCAATATCAAGCTTTGAGGAGAACATTTCTTATCATTTTTTAAATTATAGTACTCCAGCGTATTTTGATATTCCTGACCCTTGGGGCTTTTGAAGTGCTAAATAGCGTATAATTGCTTTTTAAATTAAAACTCCTACTGATTAACATTAAGAAATCTTTCAGAGGTCTGCTGTAATGTTTTTGTGATCATTAGAGCTACCCTGGTATGTGTAGGAATTAGGACTGAAAAACTATCTTCGCTATTGATATTTAAGATTAGAGACCAAACAAAATGCAGTTTTAAATCTTATATGCAGAAATATGATCACAGAAACTTTTAAAATATATGCTTATATAACACTGGCCTTATAAATAAGTGTGTGAGGCAATTTCAGAAACTCCAAAAAAGCTTCTATTCTTCCTTTGATTCCTTGGTTTCTGAAATACAAACAAATTCTAATTCTAACGACTTGAAGAGTTTTCTATTACTTTTCCTGGAATGAATTTTAATAGAGGGCAAATGAAGAGAACTAATTTCTATCAGGGAAAAGAATGAGGTTAGACAAGGCTTTAGTGGCACATGACCCACTGAAAATATTTAGAGCCACCCCCAAGTCAATAAAATAGTGATTTATTGATTTACAAGTAGTGGATTTTTTGAGAGAAGTGAGGGTGGTCTTTTGATCTAGTATTTGACCAAAATATTAATTAGTGGTGTCAAATCTATATTGTACTGTAAAATATTTGCTGTTTCAGCTCTAGAGTCACGAAATACTGCATTACATTTCACAGTTGTATCTATATACTAAAATTCCATAAGTACACATCAAAATTTTGTGTGATAAGGTAACTCTATAATGACACTAAAATATTATTTTTAGTTTTAGAGACAAGTAGTAAACCCTTTTGTATTTTTTTAAATAAAAGAAAATAAAACATTAAGAGGAGTCACTAAGTAGAAGAGATATGTAGGTGTCAATATCTAATGTTCATTTTCTCTTTAAAATTTAAAATACCTGTATTTTCCTTTCACATCTGACTCCAGAATATCCAGTGCGGCAGGAACACACATTGGGAAATATACATCTACCTCCATAACGACATTTTTGATTGCAAATTGCTGCAAAACATACATTTTTACAATTACCATTTTTTGACACAGAATGCTTGTTGCATATTCTATGCCAGTGGTCTGAAGTTATTCAGTGACTGGAACACTGACACAGTGACAAGACTCTGTTAGTGAGGCGCCTACAGTTGGTTCTAATCTATGCACTTCCATTTTTCAGAACACACACACCAAAAATATGAAACACCTAAAACACAAACAACACTTTTACAATTCTCTACATATATTATTAAAGGAAACAAAAATTTCTTTGGCTACATTTTAATGTATTTGAAATACTTATATAACTCTTTTTTTCAGAGAAGTTCAAATCAATAATAGAAGGTAGCATCTGTAATTTACTTTTTAACAATTTAGCAAAAATTTAAAAGAGACAATTTAATATTGGCAAGTGTATGGAAAAATAGACAATTTTACAAACTACCATTGGAAGTTTAATGTGGAAAAATTCTATGGAAAATTTCTTTTTGTTTTGTTTTTTTTGGTGGCTGGCTGGTATGTAGTATCGGAAACTTAAAGATATTCACACTGTCTGAACCAGAAATTTCTTCCTTGAAATCTCTCCCAAGGCAATTAAAGCAAACCTATATCTATCTCAACATATCAATATCTGTCTATCAATCTAACTACCTATCATCTATCTATAGGGAGAAAATGCTTATAATACTTATCATAACTTGTAAATAACTAAAATATAAGGGGAAAGGTCAAATGAACTGTGGTTTTTATATGATGGAACTTAATATATCACTTAAATTATGCTTTTTAAGGATATTGTAAATGCTTTTAATTAATATCGAGTGAAAATGAGCATACTATAAAATATACAATATAGTTATCTTCCATGGGAGAGGAACTACTGCAGTGTCTCATATTGAAAGCTGTACAATTCAAGAATAATATTCCCTTTGATATAAATGCAGCATTGACAGGGTATATTTTCAGCAGGGCTGCTGTACACAGTTGAGCAGGTTGTGTAATGCACAAGGGCTCCACAGCTAAGGAAGCACCATTCACAGAATAGACATCATAAATTGGAATATTTATTACAACCATTTTCCAGCAGATGGTAGTAACACATCCTGTTTAAATAACATCATTAGACACTTTCTGGTCAGTTGGAAATAAAGCATTCTGAAAAGGTGAACTTTTTCTAATTCTCCTAACGGTGCTGCAGGGTGCAGAAACAGGATGCACAGCTTCAGGCTATGCTCTGAGAAGCTCAATATACAACCATTGGAGCATACTTCTGCATTAATGTACTTTTAACATCTTCTTATTCTCTCTCATGGTCCACACAGACCTTTCTCTGGAAGTCTAGATTGACAACTCTTTTTTCTAACATTTTATCTCATCTAACTTCTAATCAGAATTATTGATTTTTGAGCAAAAATTTCTCATGTAGATACTAGCGCTTCATAATACTTTGGTATTTTTTTTCTAGGATAAAAATGTATAAATTATAACAGCATTTATTAATAAAATATCTAAGTCACAATTATATGCAAAATTTCTGATGCATGGAAACAACAATGTGATTCACAAGTTATCAAACAGGAGGGCACATATTTCTAGTAAAAAGGCACGATCATGTAGCAACTGTAATTTCAGTTTACTTGGCCATCAGTTTTGAAAATATGTAATTGCTGATCATTTGAAAATATTTTGGGGAGATTTCCAATTTTTTCCATTAAGTTATATTATAACATGTTAATATTATAACATGTTGTTTCAAGTTTTCATAAAAATTTTTAAATTACATAAAATTTTAATTTGTTCTATACCCTGAGATTTCATTTATGTAGAAATTTATGACTAAAACTGGATGAAAACATATTAAAATACTAAAAAAGTAACAGAAATTAACTCTGGGTGGAGAAATTTGGAGTGATTAATTTTTTTATCAGTTTCCATATTTTTTAAGATTGTCATGATAAACATATATTTATCTTATATATAAAATAATACTAAACTTTTGTATTTTAAAATCTTCTTTGACCCACCTGAGAAAACTTCACTGACAGAGCCCACAGATCATAACTTGAAACGACCTATGTCACATAAATTATTAATAAATTATACCATACTTTTTTCTTTTAAATGGGTATAAAATTGGTTAAATTCTCTTTTAATTTCTAAAATCATTTTTTTTTAAAGGATCATCATATTGGAAGTTTTTCCTCTATGGATTTTTTCCCAAAGCTATACTTCAATTATTATAACAGATTCAGGTTCAGAACATATAGTAGAAATAAAATCCTGTGGGCTTACGTATTTGACACTGCACACCTTCCCAGGTGGAAGGACAATGGCATATGCTGGGAGCAGTACATTCACCACCATTTTTACATTTCTGAAAGCAGAGAGCTGCAAATAGAAATACAAACAAGTTAAATTAGTAGTCAAATCTATCATAAACCACAAAAATTTTCATTAAAAAAAAAGTTAAAAGGCAATGATTAAAAGATCTTTCCCTTAACATTTTATCAAGAATATTTTACAATGTTACTATTCTTGGCAAATGTGATTTTGGTGGTTATAAATGTTCCATTGTTTGAATGCATTGTGACTGAACTTTTCCCCCATTGGGGGGTATTTATGTTGCTTCACATTTTTCACTTTGATTAGTACACTATAATAGCTGCTAACTATAAATAATTTTACAGAAAGGAAAAAATATTAATCATTTGAATGAAGAGAGCTTCCATCATCTCAGAAACTAACCAGAGTGAAAGGCAGTGGCACCCCAGCTTGGAAAGGTCTGAACTGATTAGTTTGAGGTGTGATTTTTAAAAGTCCTTCCCTGACCCCTACTGCAGATTAGGAGAGCAGAATTTAAGGACTTGTTATTTACCATGGCAAGTGCAGTAGAAAAACTGAAAAAATACAATATACCCTCTTCCTCTGCCAACCTGAAAAGATGAATTCAGAGGACTTTGTACTTTATTCTATTTCAAAAATATATCTTCTAAGCAGGACTAAATAAGCAAAAATAAAAACAAATAAGCTGGGCTGGCAGTTATCTCAATTCGTTAGAGCATGGTGCTAACACCATGGTCCTGGGTTCGATCCCAGGACTGGCCAGCCGCCAAAAAAAAAAAAAAAAAAAAAAGGGGGGGGGGAAAAAAAAAAATCTCAATTCGTTAGAGCATGGTGCTAACACCATGGTCCTGGGTTCGATCCCAGGACTGGCCAGCCGCCAAAAAAAAAAAAAAAAAAAAAAGGGGGGGAGGAAAAAAGAAAAATGCTCTTTGCTTTATATCCAGCTTTATTTCCCCATGAAGCACATAAGCTTTAGCATTTAAAAAGCATTCCTCTTACGTGTGTTGCATTGTTTTCCACTCCAACCGGAAGGACAAGAGCAAATGTTTGGTCCCACACATCTTCCTCCATTCATGCATATAGGATCACAGATGCCTTAAGGTAAAAGCATGAAGAATAAGTTCTTAAACAGCAACACTTTTATGTTTGCTTCACATGTAGTTGACAAACACATTTAGTGGTGTCTTACTTTTTTGGCATCTTCTACCAATGTATCCTTCACGACAGATGCACACATTATTCCTCATGCAGTGGCCACCATTCTTACAGGGAGGGTGGCAGATAGCTGAAAGAACATATGGCAGCAATCTGTAAATATCACATATTCAATTATTATATAATATATGTTGTATCATGTGCTTGTTATCAATGGGCCATAAGGCAGAGGAATGTGCTATTAAAATAAAAGATCACAACTGCAAGTCATTAAAATTGTCCTTTCTAAATCATAAAATACAGTGTTTATAGCTATAAGCTGCTAGTGGGTTAGCACAATCGGAAATGTATTGATGAAGCGCTCATAACAAATGGAGTCCTCAGCTTTATAGTGCATATTTTATAAACCTTATGTCTCACCATATGTATGCACGAGATGATCTGGACAAAACCAAGAAATAAGTCAAAACCTAACTCAAAATAAGAATGTACCGGTTCTCATGGAAATTAGAAAAAGCTCAACAATTTATCATGATATCTAGAAAACACTTTTAAATTAACTTTTGAATACTTACTGAGATCATAAAGGCAGAGGTTTACTTGTAACTTATTCTTGTGAATGCTTGGTAAGAATCTTTACAACAATAAATCCTTGTCTTTGTTAGGAATACTTATTAGATAACTTCTAATTCAATTTGCTAGCATGTTCTATGTGTATGATCCTGTTCCGTGAAATTCAAAGGTTAATATTTGTAATTTTTTATGAGTAAGTTGTTATTGCTTCATGTTTCTTTCAGATATAAAAATTAAATGCAGGGTGTTTTTTGTTTGTTTGTTTAAATAATAGAAAAGCAAACCTGCCTGAAAAATTTTAAATTTAATTTTTTCCTAAATGATAATTAAATGTATTTTAGTTTGCATTTTAAAAATAAACTTCAAATTAACTAGTTTTGGTAACATGGCTGTTGTAGACTGACTCGCAGTTTAAATTAGATCCATCTTTAATATAAGCTGCTTTCTTTACTTCCAACATTGTAAAAAAATTTCCACTGATTTCAAATAAATTCATAAGTAAAAATATAAAAACAGTATAACTGAATGCTTTTAGCAAGTGGATAACTTGCACTGTTTTAGGCTGTGCTTTTTCTGGTTCATGCTGAGTCTACTTTCTCTGGCATTTTACTGGTACTTTTTAAGAGTGGAGAAATGCTCTGTCATTTTCTGCTCCTTATTCTTCATACAACTTAAGATTATTTCTATTTATTAAGAAAACTATATTTTTCCATTACAAAAACACCATAGGAAATGCCTAATTAGAAATTTAAAACTAAAATAAAACATATTGTTTATGATGGGTAAACTTGCTATAATTAATAATCATCCACAAAGACTTGAGTGTAGATATAAATACTACATTTACACAAAAAAGCATGTATAATTAAAACAAATATAAAGGACATAAAATTTAGGCTTGGCCATGTCTACTTATAATCTCACATCAGGAAAAGGAGGATTAGGACAAAATCTACCCTCACATGTATATTTATGAGATTCTATAGGCCTCCTTTCACTCTTTCATCAAGGCTCAAAGTGAGCCAAATAATCGGGACTCACCTTTCATGTGAAATTCAAGAGGTGAAGGAAACTGGAAGATGTATTTAAATATCTCTTTAGCCATCCATTTTAAGCCTTGCTTATTAAATGCTTTCATGATGTTTCTAGATCAATTTCTGTATCTCTCTTTTGTGAAATTCTGTAGTACACACAGTAATTGTGCCCCATATTTATTTTTAACCATATTCTGCCTAATTTTATTCAATCGCTTTCAATGTGTGTGCCATCTTTGCTCCCCACCATTTGGACTCAGAAGGAAATGTGATCTAATAAGAATTAGACCTTACAGCAACTTTCTAGATCAAATGTGAAAGCCAGGAAATCTGAGGGCTGCAAACTTTGAGCAAATTTCCAAAGTCTGTGCCAGCTGGGAAGTTGCAGAGACTAGCTAATTCCAAAACCTACTCTCTTTCCTCAACAACTTGTCTCCTGGGCCCTTAAAACATGGCATATGTTTTAGTTCAACTTAATAGGTAATTTTTAGTTCAAATTGATCATTTAGAGATTTCCTCCCTTTATTTAGTTACACTGGTGGCATCTACATTTTAAAGGAGAACTTTTCTTACTATGTCTTACATCTACTGCAAGCAGCATGACAGACACAAGCTTTTCATTCCCCTCTTACGTTCTCCACTCAAAACTACACCTATAACTCTTCAGCAGGGGTTTAGTCATAGTCTCCTAGTTTTTGAGATTTGCCTTAACTTAGTTTTCACTTCTTTCTTTTCTGTAAACTGGTTCCTCAGAGAAAATCTGAATTAGAGAAACTCGTTCCCTGTGCCCGTACATCCTGTTAGAGTGATGGTTTCTTTGCTTCAATTTTATCCTAAGAATCGTAGCCAACCTCCAAATAGAAACAGAATTGCAAACCAAAGTGCATCATGGCAAGGCAAGTATGAATTTTAGGAATTAAATTATGGAGATGTTATAACATGTTCTATACTAAAAATTTACATTTTGTATAATTTCAAAAATATAAAGGTGTAGATAAATGCATTTTAAATTTCATTTATTGACATTAACTCATATCTACTCTCTCCCCCTCAGGACATTCCCATTTTTCTGAAAAAAACAAAACAAAACAAACAACAAAACCCCCTCAAAACCTGTAGTTTTAACTAGATGAGGGCAAGTGTTAAAATAATGACCCATAAAGAGGAAAAACGATGCATCTTTATGACTCTGCATCATCTTGCGTAGTGTTGTGCACAGGTGACTCTTCATAAATGTTTAATGAAACTAAAGTCAAGAGAGATCATGGTAAACAGTGGACAACAGATTGAACATTTTTTTGTTGTTGTTATAAAGGCAACAAAAATAATACCATTTTATTATAATAGACTGTAGGAAAACTTTGCTTATTTATTTCACACCTTGTTCCTACATAACCGCACATACAAGTGCCAAGGTTGTGAGTCTAACATATGTTGAATAAATATAATCATTATATGTAATAACTGTGATATATTTGTATGAACTGGTTATTTGGTGACTATATCTGCAACATCACAAGAAATAGAGGGGAAATACAAATAACATCTTCCCTTTGAGACTTGTCCCATGTTTACTCACAGTTCTGTTGATGTCTAACTTCTGCCTTTTTTACTCACAAAATATGAATAATTACCATTCTGACAGTGTGTACCAAAGAATCCATTTGGACAGAGGCAAGTGTTTGGCTTATTACAGGAACCACCATTGAGGCAAACAGGGTCACACAAAGCTAATGAATAGCAGAAGGAAAAGAGACCGTAAAAGATTTACTACTTAAAAAATGGAAGCTGCACAGAAATACAAAATGGTGCATAATAAAATATTTTATTTTTACTGCAAGTAAAATCCATAACCTATAATTAATTAGACTTTTCTAAAAATAAGAGGAATGAAATAACTGGATAATCACTTCGAAAGTATGTTCATTAAATTTACAAATAATACTAAGCTAAGAGTGTGAAGGCTATGATTAGAATTCAGAAGTCTTCGGTGAGCTAAAAATAGTAATTGTTAGTTACAAGAAGACAATTCAGTTCAACAGCACTAACAGGATGGTTTGTAATCTGCTCAAATACATGTGGCCATTCATTTCTTTCTGTACCTTTCCCAATTAAAATGGGAACCCTCCGCTCAAGTCCTACCACACTCAAGAACTTTCTTTGTTTTTGTTTTCTTTTCTTTGTTTTGCTTTGAAAGGCACTGCAATTCCGTTTTTCAACTTAGATTTTCCCCATTCTGTAAGGTCTAATACAAATACTATTTTTTTCCAAACTCCACTTGCCAGAATTAGTTTCTGTCTTCTCTGATTCCAAGTGATTACATCATTCATCATAACCCAACTTGTATCACAATCATTTTTATAATTGTATCCCAAGTCTCCTTCACTTACGATATGTTACTTGAAATCAAGGCAAAAATCAAATTGATCTTTGTTTCCCTGTGCATCATGCCTTATATATTAGTGGACAAGTTATAATGTTGGTTTAAATTTTCATTGAGAGAAGTCATTAAATTGCAGTGGATTAGATTAAACGCAGATAATTGTAAACACTGCTCCCAAAGAAGCAAACAGATACTGTAAAAAATGAAGGGAATAACATGATAGGTGTCTGCTTAACTCAGAACTTCTTAAATATTTAATGAAACAGAATGCCGGTGTTGTGATCAAACATTTAAAAGAAAGCTAGAAGATGAACCACAGATACATTTTTCTCCAGTAGGGAATGAAGAAAACATAAAGGCAAAAAAACCCAAAAACCAAAAATCAAACCCCCCCCCCCCCCC
>NW_007726142.1:1446403-1454751 GCF_000696425.1 Galeopterus variegatus | reverse complement strand
AAAAATAAAAGGAAAAAAAACCAAAAACAAAAAAAAACACCCCCCCCCCCCCCAAAACCCACCAGTACTGATTGAATAGGATAGCTCTAAAACTGTAAGACACTGTATGGTCCAATATAAGAAGAAAAAAAATAAAGATGAAATATAGACTTTTAGAAATCTGTTTAAAATAACAACTTTATACCTGTCTTGTCAGATTGGTTTTATGTTCCTTAGGTGCAAATCTTTTGGACATTGGTATATTTTAAGTTTCTTTTAATTGACATGTTCATTGAAAATACTTCTGATCTTACCTGTACTACAGGTGGGTCCATACCAGCCAGGCTTGCACTGGCAAACATCTGGGGTAAGACATTTACCTCCGTTTTCACAGTGCCTGTTACAAACCACTAAGATCATGGAATAAAAATAAATGAAAGGTAAATTAGGCTTGGAATCCTCTATTGTTGGCTATTATCTGGCTAGCTCATAACTGCCAATCATGTCTGCTAATGAATAAGATCAGAGAGAAGGATAAAACATAATTTATAATTTGGCTTTAAATGCTGTCTGATTCTCACATTGTTATTTTGCTAACAGAGATGGGCAGAGTAGAAAACCATTGAGCTGAGTGGTAAACAAGAGTTGGAAATTTGAGAAAATGATTAGTTACTGATGAAAATAATCACCAAGATAAACTAAATGAGATAAGTTTACATGCAAATTAACAAATTTGAATTTCTATTATCTCAAAGAAAGGGGCATGGATAGGGTCAAGAGGATAGTTACTTCTAAGAACAAACTTCTTCATCTTAGTTCTACTGGTCACCTGTGGTTGTTCTTAGTGCTGTCCACATAGTAACTGCTGTCATAAATCATGAATACCTGTTCTTTACTTAGGGTCTGGATTCATTTCATTTTGTGTTAAAGCCATCAACTACTCAAAGAAGCAATTTCATTACATCAGACTGCAAGAGAATTTTGCTTACTTGTTTCACACCTTGGTCCTACAAAACCATAAGGACAAGTGCAGAGATTGCCAGCCAAGCATGTGCCACCATGTTGACAAGGTGGGTTGCAAAATTCTGCAGACACAGATTATGTTATTAAGTCAGCATTTAATAAAAAAAGCCTGTTTATATTTATGAAGTACATTCACAATAAAACCTCCTTGTAAGAGTATTTGTAATGAACTCAGTTTTTTGATACAAAGTTTAGTTCTATGGAATTGCTATACCGATTCATGCTCTAACATCAGCATGTTGTGGTTTATAAAACTTTTGGATAAGTCTTCTTCTGAAAAGTGAGACTTGGACTTATATATTCTAGCCCTATAAATAGAGCATTTTTATATATCCATAGTTACTATCCAAATTTACTATAAATTTAATTTGTAGCTTACTTGTCATAAAAGCATTTAATGTGGCTCTCGGTTTATTCATATTTATATGTACCACCTAACAAATTATAGTATTTTAAAATATGATTTTAAAAATAAACAACAAAATTATTCCTTTAAAATATCATCCACTCAAGATTTTAGCCAAAGCAATGCAATTATATTTAAAACTACATATAAATGTATTTTTAAAAATCACTTTTTGGGTTTCTTCTTAATACCTTATATGTTCTAATTATTTAGCGTTCAACACTTTCCTAGACCCATGTCTCATAAGTCATTCAAAAACTTGAAGCTGAAATATTTGTAAGAATTATGGCAACATAACTAAAATCTCAAAAAATGAATTTGCAAGACAACTTTACTAAAGAGACGCTATTGCTCTTTAGATCTGATTTCAAAAATTTGTTTCTAAAATTCTCAAATAAATTATTTTTAATAACTATTTTTCAACAACTTGGACTCTTGCACCAACATTAATGAATACCAGGACACTTCAAAAAATTCATGGAAAAAATTGTATTATCTTTCAATTCAATTCTTCCACAAACTTTTTGAAGTACCCTAGTATATTAGTATATTTTTAAAGAAAATAATGCTTTCTTTTAGCCCTATTATTTGATTTTTAATTTGAATTATCACCTTCATCACAGGTTGCTCCACCAAGTCCTGGAGGACATTCGCAAATGTTAGGCTTAATACATTTTCCATGGTTTTTGCAATCAGGATGACATACAGCTGTATAAGATAAAGCCCATGACTTAGAAATATTAATTATCAAATAAAATTTATTATGTAAACAAACAAATGAGCTGCTTACCAGTTTGGCAGTGAGAACCAGTATAACCAGGCTTACATTTGCATATGTTTGGAGCAACACATGCTCTGCTTTTTCCACATGGGTGTCTACAAATGGCTGCAAAAATCAAGGAAAAAAGGCTCAATTGTTGATACAGTATATACATGCTGCCCACAGACTTATTTATAATAAAAGTAAAATTCTCTGAAATTTGAGCATTTTAATACCACTATTAAACAACAGCAACATTTACCCATAAATTTGGTTTTTCCCTTCACATTTGTTTTACTACTAGAATGACTGAGGAAAATGGGTAAAAAATAGGGTGAGAAAGAAGTACCATGTGGTAATTACTCCCATAGCAGAACCTGATGTTGGAGAGAGCAGCTAACCACACATGGGATTACAGTCCTTTCTTCAGAGGGCAATGAAGTTTCAGATACTAACCAACTAAATATTGGTGAATGACAAGGATAATCAGAATTTCAAAGAGCAAGATGCCAGGAATACATCATAAACTAATAGGTTCATATTCCTCAAGCTTCTCTAACTACCCACTGTGTTCTATCTGACATTTAACACTTCCTGAGGTAACTGAAATGCATGAGGCAGTTTTGCGTTATTTGTTAATAATAAAGGAGTTTTATATTATAAACATTTAGGTGTTGAGGGTTATTATTATTATATTCCCCACAGAAAAAAAAGTAAAAAAAGTTTCTCTAGGTAATACTAAGGACAAAGGACTACTCAAACAGCTCTCTTGCTTAAGTTTGGTTTCAAACAAACCAAAACACAAATAAAACAAGACAATAAAAAAAAAGAAGAAAAACTTTTACATTGTCAAAGCCAAAAATTTGATTTGCATCAGAGAAAACAATACTGATAATTATAAAAAGATGTAAACAACACTTCTAAAATTAAAGTGATATACAACTTGTTTTAATCTCAAAAGACCTGAAGGAATTACAGAGAATCCTAGTTTATGCAAATAAGCAAAATTGGCAGAATTAGTAATTTGAAGTACTAAACGCCCACTGTGAGCTGAAAAGAACCCAAGCCACAATGTAAATCAGATGGACATTCACATCTTTGTTTTATCTCCTTAGCTGCTTAGAAGTCAATTAGCTCTCCAGAGCTCTGCTTTCTCAACTGTAAAATGCAAAAAAACATCCAATATGTAGGGTTCTTATACATTATATGATATAATTGAGACAGAAGTCTTCTACAGAACCTGGGACATAGTAGGTACTCAATAAATATATTTATAATGTATATTATATAGCTGTAATACTATATAATAAAAGGGTACTTCAAAAAGTTTATGGAAGTATTTACATTATCACTAAATTCTATTTTCCATCAACTTTCTGAAATACCCTCATATTATTTTAAAAGATAACTTCAGAAAACTCACTTTTTTTCAAAATGTGATGAGAATATACACAAATAATAAATAAAATATACAGAAATAAGTGAACTAAATGGAATATATAGAAATTAACAAATAGAAAAGTATATCTTCTGAATTATTTAAACTTGAACTACATAGTTTTCTTTGTATCTTCTGAAGAGTTTTTATCCTACCTCTGCAGTTGACACCGTCTCCATAATACCCAAAGGGGCAGCGTCCACATTTGAAGTGACCATCTGTGGTTTGCACACACGAAACACCAAGAAAACAAGGTGATTCAGCACAAGTTGATATTTTGGTTGATCCAAACTTCCCTGGCAAAATAGTGACTGCTTTAGTAACCAACGAAGCAAGCCTATCCTTATGCTGTGTGTAAGCTTGGGAAGACCCGTTCTTTTGAGAATTATACCCTCCTGTCTTTGTTTGGATGGTGTTCTGGATAACATCCGTTACTCCACCATGGGAGCTGTTTGGGCTAATGCTTGAAGAACTATGGCTGTTCACAGGAACTTCCAACCTATCCAGACTGAGGTTTGTTCTGCGAGTATGATCCACATGTTCAGAACTTGATATCTGATAGAAAATAGCCTTCTTCGAATTATCCATTTGAGCTGTAACTGATTTTAATGACAAGCGTGAGATGTTGTTGCTTGTGTTCAGGAACTTTTTGATAGTAGCAGGACTATGAGTAAAACTTGTACCAATTAGTGAAGGTTCTGTTGATGGTGGCTGAAAATTTATATCTAAACAACCAAGAAAGAAATAGAAATGTTAGTCAATTACAGTTGCTAATGTTCTGCTCTATCCACAATATTTGGCATCAAGTAATTCATTCCTTCCTTTAGTGTATACTACATGTATAACACCATACTAGGAGCTGTGTAATAATAATAATAAAGTTCCTGCCTTCAAGGAAAGTATAATCTATTTGGATACACAAAATAGCACAGAATGTTAAATATTATAAAAGTTAAAGAACAATAATTAAAAATTTTATTAAGAATTAGAAATAGCCAAAAAATGTTTATTGATCACCTAATACACATTAGCTTCAAAGTGAAGGAAGGCTAAGCCCCATCCTTGAGAAACTCAGAATATTGTTAAGCATGCAGACATGTGAACAACTCATTATAACAATCTCTGATAACTACTACAAGAGTGACAATTTCATGAGATGAAAACTACAGGAACATAGAAGAGTCAATAAGTTACTTTTTCCTGGAAAGAAGAAGACAGAAAATAAATGCTTAAATAAAAAATGTTAAATTACATAAATGCTATTTTATATGAGAGGCAAAGAACTGTGGCTCTGGTAATCTAACCAACATGACAAAATGGGATTTTATATCCCTAGCTTTTTTGATTGCTTAACCAGGAATTAAAATTTTTTTATGTCTTATTTTTTGAAGGGTCACCATTTATTTCTATCTTCCAAGGTACTTTATTCCCTTATAATTCTTTTTTATTTCCTTGGTTGGAATAATCTAATTTTAGAGAATGGATGTATTTCAGGTAGTGATTAGACACGTTTTCCTTTTTATACTTTCTATTGCTAATTTAGGATTTGATTTTGCACTGTCTTCATGCACAGCTCTTCTCAAACCCCTTATAATATAAAAACAGAGAAAACCAAAGCAAACCCAATCAAAACCAGATAAAGACAGAAGAAAACAAATGAAAAACAACAAAAAATAATTCTTAACATAATTGGTAACAAGTGCAATGAAAGATTTTTTAAAATTTGAGGACTTCCTGAAACATAGAAAGCATATGATTTCAGACTAGTAGTGAAACAAGAATGCACCAAATATAGCCCAAAGCATAAATTAAAGCAAAGAGGTAAGCACAGTTAATTGTCAACAAATACAAAGAGCAAGAGGGCCCTGGACCATCAGTCCTCAGAGTCAGAGCCCTGCTTCAGAATGTCTGAGTCACATCTGTGTCTGCTTTCTCCAGCCTCTGTACACTAAGGGATTGCTCCTATCTGCCAAAACTGCTTTAATGAAGCATTTCCTTAGGACAGTTTTTGGTATTAGGATTGGAGAAAGAAGTAGAGAAGAATTGGAATTAACTTCATGTTTAAAAATATATAGTAGAAGAAAGGACAGAAGAAGCACCAGTTAACAAACTGGTTTTTTTTACTAATTTTAGTAAAGTACATTTTTTTCTTTTGAAATTTAGTGACTTTGACGTTCATATGAAGATATATATCAGAAATATGTGAAAAGCCTCATCAGAATCGTGAGGGGAAATTTGCCTTACACATATTAAAGGGTGCTATGAAGCCAGACTAATCAAAACAATGTATTACTGGCATAGAAAAAGATTATTGGATAACAAAAACATAATAGAGAGCATAGAAATATATCTCAATATATTTGTAAATTTAATAAATAAAACATTATACTTAAATTCAATGTAACTTATTTTATAAATGATAGTCCATAACTGCTATTCATCTGGAAAATAAAAAGTGTTGGGCCTTTACCTCACACCATAAAATAACAAATTCCAGATGGATTAAAAATTAAATGGAAAATATAAAATAATAAATATTTATAAAAGAGAATTTAAGAGTTTATGTGCATAACTTAGGAAGTGGGAGATCCTTGTAAGCAGAAGCTACAAATAAAAGCTGGAAGAAAAGATATATTTATTTGATTACAGAAAAATTTAACACTGTATAAAAAGACACCACAGATAAAAGCAAGCCACAGAGATAAAGAAGATAATTTCAAGTACATATTGTATAAAGGATCAGTGGCCAGAATATATCAAGTACTCCTTCAAGTCAATAAAAAAATAAAAGGATACGAACAGAAAATTAACAGAAAAGCAAATCTAAATTATTTTTTTTAAATGAATTAAATTGATAACCTTTGATATGTTCTATCAAGGAAAAAGAGAAAAAAACAAAACAGTAGGAAGATACAACTAAACAACTTTGGAGATGAGAAAAGAGAAAAACCTATATGTATGAAGACAATTTTAAATTATACAAGAAAACCACATGTAATTTTATACAAGAATTTGGACTCTAGATGTGATAAATGATTTTTGGCAAAATAAACATGACAAAATTGACTCAAGAAGAGGAAGAGAAGTTGATATAAGTAGAAACACAATCTAAAAATCACCCCCCAAACAATGATAGGATATATGATCTAATGGAAATGTTTTCCTGATAATCAAGAAAGGAGTATTTTTAAAAATTGTTGCAATGCACAAGAAATGAAAATTTTATAAACATTTGATCATTGACCTATGTCAATTAGGTTGAATTGGTTAATAGTATTGTTCACTTTTTCTATAGCCTTGCTGATTTTCTGTCCAGAAAAATCAATTATTTGATTTTTCTTTCAATTATTCAATTATTAATTTCTTTCAGTTATTGAGACTGAGGTATTTAAATCTCCAATTATTATTGTAGAATTGTCTCTTTCTCCTTTCAATTTTGTCAATTTTTCCTTCATGTATTTTAAGACTATTTTTAGGTATGTACACTTTTGACTCTTTCATCATTATAAAATATCTCTCTATATCTCTGGCAAAAAAAAAATAAAAAAAAGACAATTCCAAGAAAGCAACAAATAAAAGGGAAATTCCTTAACTGGATGAAGGGTATCTAGCAGAAACAACAGTGACATCACAGTTAATGGTGAAATACAAGAAGAATTTCCATTAAAACCGTTAAGAAACAAAGCTTTTCTATCCCTGCAGGCTTTGCACTGGAGGTCCCAAATATTACAAGAAGGGCATAAGTTTGAGATCTTGGGCCCTGCGGTTAGATCGCTCAATTCAAATCTCTCTTCCATTAATTACACCTCTGTAAATCTGAACAGATTACTTAACCCATTTATGCCTCTGTTTAATCATCCATAAATGGAAATAATAACAGTTACTGAATATAGCTATTATAAGGATTGAATGAGGTAATATACAAAAACATTTGCCCTGTGCTGGCACATTATAAATATAGACTAAATTTTACTTAACATTAAGATAAGAAAATAAATAAGAATAGGAGATAAAACTCACTATTTGCAAAAAAATTATTACCTGCCAAAAAAATCAAGAAAAAGAATCCACTATAAAAAGAATGTAAATCAGAGCACTCAGTAAGGCAATTGCATCCATAAACAACATTACAATTAAGACAACTTTTCTGTGTTCCAGGAATCCATAGTGATATCTTTCAAAATGAACAAAAATCCCACACATAGTAACAGTTGTTATTACAGAATACCAAAGTAGAAAAAAAGCCAATGTGAAATATGAAAGATCATAGAATGTTACTGAATAAAAATAAAATCATAGAGTGTTATTGAATAAAATGATAATTACTAAGAAAAAACTATGAAAAGAAAAAGGCCTTGTGAAATAATGAACTACTCTCAGGGTTTAATGTTTGAAATGGTGATTTCCAACCATAAGCTTCTCTGACATTACCTTAATAATGCTATCCTTTGTTCATTATAGGACATGAATGAATTTTTCTAGAATATAAGTCAGAAGATTCAATATATTAGCAAGAAGAATACATTTTAAACTGCATTATTTAATCTCTAGGTGTTCTTTCCACAAATCAAAAAACCTGAGGAATAATAAATATGTTCTGGAAAACAAATGAGGTTAATACTTGTCATTAGATTTTAACCCAAACCATTACTTACTAGAGGCATTTCCATTTGTTGGCTGAACATGACTCTCTCTGTTTGGCATTTTTTTTTTTTTTTTTTTTTTTTTTTTTTTTTTTTTTT
>NW_007726142.1:1388838-1446035 GCF_000696425.1 Galeopterus variegatus | reverse complement strand
ACCGGACCAGGAACCGGCAACGGGATCGCAACCCTCGGTGTTGCTCCCGCGCCTCGCTCAGCCAGTGAGCGGGAACCGGTCTGTATGTGGGATCCGAACCCTTGGGCGGGAGCGCCGCCGTGCTTCCCAAGCGGCGCACTATCCAGTGCACCACCGGGCCGGCCCCTGTTTGGCATTTTTACCATCCTCTTCCTTGGTTACACTTTTATCAGACCCTGTGAGAACCACAGTTTGTATAGTAAATTCATTTAAAAACTGTGTTTCAACTGTAAATGAGTATATGAAAAACAGATCAGAGTTAAACTATTATAAAACCAAAACATTGTAAATAAGAACACATACTACAAATGTCATTTGGGCTGAATTTTTTGCAAATTAAAGAACTAGCTTAAATGTCATCTCTTCAGCAAACCTTTCTGGCATGGGCTGAATTGTGCCCCCCGCTGCCCCCCCCCAATTCATATGTTGAGGTTTTAAACCCTAAATGTGGTTGTACTTGTAGACAGGGCCTTTGAGAAGGTAATTAAGGTTAAGTGAGGTCATAAAAGTGGGGCTCTAACCAACAGAACTGGTGTCCTGGTAAGAAGAGGAAGAGACAACAGGAGAGCACACATAGAGGAAAGACTCATCAGGAAGGCAGCCATTTAAAAGCCAGGAAGAGAGGTTCTCACCAGAAACCAACCCTTACTGGCACCTTGATCTTGAGCATTCAGCCTTCAGAACTGTGAGAAAATAAATTTGTTGTTTAAACCACTCAGTCTGTGGTATTCTGATATGGCAGCCATGCTATGAATTGAATGTCCCCCCAAAATTCACTGATGCTTGAATTGTGTCCCCCAAGTTTTATATATGAGACACTTGGCCCACACTGTGACTGTTTGGATGGTGGGAGATCCTATTATGGTAATTGAAAGGTGGCGCCTTGAAGAGGTGATTAGATTTGTAGGACCATGCCATAGTGAATGGATTAATAATGATGGTCAGGTGCACTGTTCTGAGGGCTTTAAAAGTAAAGCATGTTAGAGTCTCTCTCTCTCTCCTCTGCCATTTTCTACCATGTGAAACCCCTGAGATGCTATAAAGCCACCACCAAAGAAAGCTCTCACCAGATGTGTTCCCTGGACTTTGGACTTCCCACCCTCTGAAACTGTAAGCAACAAATTTTGTTTTCCTACAAATTACCCAGTTCCAGGTATTTTGCTATAAGCAACAGAAATGGACTAATACACAGCCCAACCTGACCAATATACCTTTCTTCAGTCCCACTCAACCACCCAGTCAATTTCCTCTATTTGGGTTCTCCCACAGAACTTTTTCCTTCACACCATTGACCCTTATGCATCTCTTTCCTCCACTAGTTAGCAATTACCTCAAGAATAAGAACTGTGCTTTATTATTTTTGTTTTCATTGACTCTGGTGCCTAACATAAAAATAAATGAACACCACCAACAATCAAAAATTCTTTTGTATTAATAAGCATCTTCCTAAAATACAAAAATGCCTCTAATAATGTTAAGAAACTTATTAGTCATTTATGTGTAATGGGATTTGGTTTAACTTGCTTTCCCCTACATTCCACTTGATAAAGGTTTTATTGAGTGAATGGGCCTCTTTGTTTGGAAAAAAATGATGTTAGATCATTTCAGTGCATAGAGTGGAAGTGTGAGTATTAGGGACTGGATCTTGAGGGGAAATGTGAGTAGCTGAAGTCCAGGGAATCCCCTTACCATCCTGTGCTACGTTCCTCATATCTGTTACCTCCAGGGCTAGACAGGCCCATCCTAATTCAAGCACAAGGTGTTTTTACATTATTAATACATATTTTTCATCAAAATAGGGTCCCATTCACTTAGTTATACCACAGATATGGATCTTTGACTCTGTCTTCTATAACTTATTTTTCTGTTTTAGACTTTTAAAGTGTTAACATTCACCAATTTTTTGTCCCCCTTTCTCTAAATCTAGATGTTCTCCCTGGGCAATTTCATCTCATGTCTGATGACTGTAAGGATTGTATCTTTAACTCTCCCTCATGAGCTCCATGTGCATATTTCATAGTCTACCTATCCAAACTCAATTCATTAGCATTCTCCTCCTAAACCACTTCCTCCTATATATTGCATATGTGCCCTAGCTCAGGCTGCCATAACAAAATACCATAGACTGGGTGGCGTAAACAACAGAAATTTATTTTCTTATTCTGGAGGCTGGGAAGTGCATGGTCAAGGTATGGCTAGTTTGTCTTTTGGTGAGGGCTCTCTTTCTGTCCTGAAGATGGCCACTTTCTCAGTACATCCTCACTTGGCAGAGAGATCACACAAGCTCTCTGATGTCTCCTCTGATAAGGACGTAAATCCTACCAGATCAGGTCTTCATCCTTAAGACCTTATTTAACCTTAATTACTTCCTTACTACAAATACAGCCACACTGAGGGTTAGGGCTTCAACATATGAATTTGGAGGGGACACAGTTCGGTACACCACAACGAGGATGCCAATTCTACACACTCATTCACCTAAAACAAGCACTTGAAACTTAGTGACTTTCTTTCCCTCACCAGACTAATCCCGATCATTGACCAAGTACTATCAACCTGTTCTTTTGGTAGCTCTTTCATCCATTTTCACCTCACCTTAGATCAGAATAACATCATCTTTCTTCTATACATTTGAAGTCTAAACTCTTCTTCCCACCTTCAGACTTATACAATTCCTTATTCACAAGCAGTCCATCCTCCACACTAATCCTTAAATAAACTTTCTCAAATGTAAACCTTATCATGTTTCTCTCCTAATTCAAAATGTTAAGGGAGTCTCCCATGGCTTTTCAGTGGTCTGGCTGCTGGCTACCTGTCTAGTTTCAAGCCTTGTAGTAGCATTCCAGGCACACTGAATGAATGCATGACTAATAGAGAGAATGGAACTGAATGATCTGAATGAATTAAATGCAGACAGGAAAAAACATCCCATAGTTGAAAATAGGAACTTTTACCATGACATATTTTTCCATCACCATAAAATCCTTTTGGACATGAACCACAATGGTAGGAACCAAAGGTATTAAGACACTCTACTCCTGGAAAGCAGGGCCCAGATTCACACTCATCAACATCTTCCTGGCAATTTTTGCCTATGTGAAATATAGATAAGAGTTCAAATTATTTAATCTGGAAAGCATTGCATGTCCAACTGGCTCATTATTTGATTTCTTTTATGCTTTATGTGTATCCTCATGACCCCAAAAGAACTGTCATGCATTATGAGAGAAGTGTGCTGTTTTTAAAACTTACTGTGTAATCTAATGTTAAACCAGACCCTTTAAGTACATAAGATTTTTCCTATAAATAAAGCAATTTAAGAAGCCCGTTAAGATTTAAGGCAAAAAGTTACCATATTATAGTAATTTGTACTTTGTGGAAAAAACACAGTAATTAAAAAAAAAATTAGAATGATTGCCTGCTTGGCTTAAAGACACTTGTTCAGTCCAGCTATTACATTGGCTGTGAAGATTCATGAAAAGTTTCCAATGAGGTAGGAAAGTCAGTCTTTCCTCGATAAAAAATTTTGGGATGAAATGGTGCTCGTTGAAATGCTTAATAACACATTTGAATGAATAAATTCAGTCATTAATGGATATTAGTCCTTATTACACTATAATTCATAAAGCAATCGATATCTGAATTCTTTCAAACATAGTCTGTAGTACAATAAAAAGAAAAGAGGTATCTATATTCATAGTTCCAAATGAAAAAAATTTTTATTTTAAAATGCTGAAGAAATTAGAAGACAAATTTTCTGCTTAGTTCTATTATAATGTTAAGAGGTGTCTTCAAGAAAAGTATCAGCTCAATTGTTGCCTATTTATTTATTTAATATTTACATCTACTTTACTTCAAAAATATTGATGTATGAGTTTTTTAAATGTCTTGGGAAATTAAACGTTGTCAGTCATAAACTTATTTCTAAAGTCAGACATTTCAAGACAATTGAGTTAGTGAATATGGTAATATTTTATTTGATTTCAACTACAATTCATGCCATGGTATTTCTAAGTTTAGAATTATCAATAAAATATCTATTAAATGATAATTTTTATATTTTACTTGGCATAGCTTCTTTATTATTCCATATTATATTATAATATTACATTTAAATCTACTTCTACTTACCAAATATAGGTAAAAATGTTAGGAAGCCTGCAAAACAGGTTCCTACTTTGCTATTATAGTTATAAAAAATTGGCAAAATTGAAAGAGTATTAAGCAATTTACAATTTAAAAAACCAAGAATATGTATCTCAAATATATTTGTGATGACTAGAATTTTTAAAGTGCATATTGAAATCTTTAGGACCACACATTTGCTAGAATAATCTGTAGATGAATGTTCCAAGAATCTTTCCTTTCTTTGTCCATATTCTAGTTTAGTTCATGAGGAACCAAAACTTACCTTTGAGCCCTGGTGGACAAGCACAAGAATAACTGTGAAAACCACTAACACATTTGCCAAGGCCACAGGGGTTTAATTGGCACCCACTGACATCCACTTCACAAAGACCACCCTGGAAGCCAGGCAAGCAGACACACAGGTAAACTCCACTCCCTGGAGGAAATTTCATATCAGATACACATGATCCACCATTTAAGCAATCACACGACTTCACAGTCACCTACAAAAGGGAAAAAGTAAATGCTTTATTTTGCAATAAAATGACCTTCAGTTATCACTGCAGAAATCATGACAGGCATGTATGTTTATGTGTATGTATGACAAAATCACCTATTTTTGCAATATATACAGTCAGCCCTTGGTATCTACTATGGGTTTTGCATCAATAGATTTAACCAACCATGGATCAAAAATATTGTTTAAAAAATTGCCTCAGTACTGAACATGTAAAGACTTTCTTCCTCATTATTCCCTAAGCAATACAGTATAACAACTATTTATGTAGTATTTACATTGTATTAGGTATTATAAGTAATCTAGAGATGATTTAAAGTATACAGGGGGATGTGTATAGGTTATATGCACATACTAAGCCAATTACATCAGGGATTTGAGCATCCGCTTGGAGAGGTCCTGGAACCAATCCTCATGGGTATCAAGGGACAACTGCATATATTTAATATAAAATGATATTTAAAAATAGTTTAATAAAGCAACTATGCCCACTCTCAAGAGCATAGCCACAATATAATTGCTAGGTATAAGTTTTTAAAAAAATGTTACAAGACGATCAGTTTCTATAATGCAAACAGGATAACTGGGAAAAAAAAAACATCATTTAAGTAGAAGGCAGTTAGGCACTGGCCAGGGTTATCCCCAAACTGTAGATCAAACAATCACTTGAATTACCAGCTTAACAGGACATAGAAAACCATTACCCTTCATATCATTGCTTCTGTGTGAACATCTGTTCCAAGTTACAAGTGAGTAAAGGGCACAAAAACAGTTTATACGTATTAAGAGTCCATGACTGACATACTGAAAAGTAAAATCGATAAAGGAATTAGAGTTGCTGATTAGTTATTCAACTGTTATATTTATAATCTTGATTCCAAATTCAACACCTTGAAGGAAAAGGGTATAATTACCAATTTTAGATTAATCACAGATCTTTCACACAGGTAGAAGTGAATGAGTTATTTATCCTTGTCATAGTTAAGTGGAGAATAAAATGGGTAGAAATGATTAATTTAGATCCATGTTTCTAGGCTTGAGACTTTCTCTAAGGTTTTACATTCTTACAAAGAATAGTCAAATTTTTGCCAATTTAATATTCCATGCAATGTTTAATAACTTCATTGCTCTTTACAATTAAAAATACAGCTTGTATTCTGAATTTAAAATGAAGTTGTTCGTGTTAAAAAATAGAGTGACATTTACGTGACTATAAACTACCTCAATCCTGACTCTAGTTTCAGCATCACAGTCATCATTAAGGCGCAGAGTGAATTGCTGGGGAGCCTGTGACTCTGTTTTCCACATAAGAAGTCCTGCAGAGGAAATGCTCGCTCCTTCAGGACCAGAGTCCAAAGTAAAATGGATGTCAGAACCTTCTGGATCGATGGCCATGAACTGGTACTCAAAGTTTTCTCCATAAAATGCCTGTAATTTGTCTTGAGGTGTTTGAACCACTGGGGGTTGGTTATCTGTAAGAGAGAAAACACTTAACTTCATGTCTGTGTAGGGAAGGAAAGAGGTGCAATTTTGAGAGCTCCCACAGAGACAGGCATTTTGATAAAGATTAAACTCTGCTAAAAGTTCTATTAGCTGCCTTCACTTTTTTTTTAAACATTCTGAATAAATTCAACTCTATTCTTAGAAAACGTAAAACTGACAAGTGCAAGATCTCAAGCTTTGCTACTAGAGTGTGAAAGCACTTTGAATACAGCATAAAACATATTAGTACACTCGCACTGCCCAGGCTGGATGCACTTCTTCTGTCTTAAATTACTTCCAGGGACCGTTTCACTGCTTTCTCTCACTCCCTCTCTTTTACCCTCTTTTCCTTTCAGCCCCACTTTCTTCCTCTCCATTTCCTTTTTCTTATTTCTCCTTTACTATCAGTGACTGAATTGCTCATTGGACTTTTTAAAAGTTCTTTGCAGTATCTGCTTTCCCAGTAGTGATAACTAACTAGGAACCCATCAGTCACACCCGTGTTCTGCTCCTGAGAGGTCCCTCCAGCAGCCGATCTCACACACTAGCAAAGTCACTATTACAAGGGACAGGGAGAGTTCCCTTAAAACGTCTTTTTATATTGTCTTATATTTTAAAATGTCCACCTTCCTTGCCACTGGCTGAATAGATGGAACGTACAGCCTCACTGCATTGCACTGGGCACAAGCTTCCTGCATCCACAGAGCACTGATGCTAGGAGACCGTACTTCTGACATTTGTTCTACTCCTGTGTCTCCCTGCCCAAGTGGCTTAATTTATTGATCTTTATTTCCTCATCCTCGAGATGAGGAGTTTGAAACCAAAAATATTTAAACACCTCATATCTTTAGCCACTATGAGTATATAATGAATCAGTCATACAATAACCATTAAAAAACATAGATACCAATTCAGAAGTTATATTGTGTTTTCCTTGTTTCTTGAACTAAAATTTTCCTCAAATTTCCATTGTTGTCCCACAATATTCCAAGTCTTGCACCCAAGCAGTGAATTATATGGCACATGGTCTAACACAGTAATGAAGTTTTTACATACAATAACATGTATAATGTTAGGTAAACCTTTATGACTCCCTTAAATAACATTAGATGGGGCCAGGAAATAATTGTGTCCTATTGTATCTAATAATGCCTAATTTCCCCATGAGGAAGAGAACTTGGACACCCATGTGGAATCATCCATAGCTGTATTTAGGAAAGTGATTAAGTTATATAGTATAAGACTCTCATTTGGGATGCCGTTTGGGTGCAACAAAGTATCCTGAAACTATCTATACCCAATATTATACTCGTAGCATCATAGAATGGTAGTGCTGGAAGGCACTTTATATAGAGTATTGAGTCCGGATATCTTATTTTACAGGTGATGAATTCATGGCCTGTGGAGCGTAAAAGGCTAAATGCCTTGTCACAAAACTGAACAGAGGTAAATCTGAGAATAAGAAACTGTAACTGAATTAACAATTCCCATTTTCTCTATTAATAATTCACACTCACTTTCCTTATCAAATATTAAAATAAATATCCCATACCCTATTGCAGTATAATCATAGAAATTATATATATATATATAAATCTTTTCATGTTATATTTCCTTTCAGCAAAGTAAATTATGCATGCTAAATTAAACACAGTGTTCATCCATCTTAAACACATTTATGTAACTTGTGGTTTTAAACCACTATTAAAATATCTTGTATAGCAAATATTTAGATTAATAAAAAATAACTTACTTTCTAAAAATGACCAAGTAAATTTTGAAATTTGGGGTCTACAAATCAAACAATGGTTGGTTGGATTTTTCTCCCCTTCAATGTAGCAGAGTCCATCAATAATGCAAACATTTTCCTAATGGAAGTTTTTTAAAACAGAGAAGATCGATAAAGATACAGCTAAAGTTAGTGTACAGAACAGAAAAACTAGAAAGATAGCAGCATATATACTGAAGATTCCAATGAAAGCATATTATAAATCTGCTTTGATCAGAGAAATTTTTATACCTCATAATCATAAATGCATGCTAGAAAACAAATTATTTCCCATATGTGTAAATGCCCATGGAACTGATCAATTTAGAGGAGTAAGAAAATACATATAAGTTGTATTTCTCTGCAAAATTATAGATTACATCTTATAGATAACATGGGAGAAAAATCTCTATTTTCTTTTTGTCTTTTTCACTGCTAAACTCATACTGGGAGTATTTTATTTATAAAGAAATAAAAATGACATATTTTCCTATGCATCTTATAGAAACACATTAGTTTATAATTATATTCCTTTTTCCTAGCAGCCCACTATGTCCTGTGACCACAGCAAACTAGACCAGATCCATGGTATAATTATTCACACTTGTTAATGGATATCAAAATAGTCGAAAGAGATGCTGACACACACATAAAAAAAAAAAAAAACATTAAATATAGCCATCATTCTTAACAGGGGAACCAAATTTTATTCAGGAGGTATAAACTTTGCTCATTTTATAAAATATCTTGATATCACTTGAAGCATTACACAAAATTAGCACAAAATATTCCCAAGAGGAGAAAATAACCTTGAATAACAAACTTTTAGAAGTACTTATGGACATGTGGAAATAGAATATTTGAGGAGAAATAAAAATCAAACAACTTCTTAAAACCCAAAACTTCTTACTGATATGATCTGATGGCTAATCTCAAGAAAAAACTTTTAATTTAGGAAAAAATAATGCTTTATTTTCATGTACATGCACAGTATTGTAAATGTTATTTTGTATGCTCCTCAGTTTTGAAGGGTCAAGTGATATAAGATCCATGGAGTCTGTTAAATCAGCAATTCACATGTGAGAGATCCCTGTTGAGAAACCAGTGGACTGGATATAAATTGAGAAGAGGTTGAGGCTATGGGGACTCCGATCCTCCATCAAGTGGTGGGTATTTGCATGGTCCATCGAACTTAGTTGCCAGTAAAAACCCCCATAAAAATGCTAGCCTTATGCATTTTACAAATTCTATGCAAATACATGTTATTTGCCACGAAGAGAACTAGCTAACCACGAAGAAATATCTTCTTGAAAAATCATTTTTCTACTGGAAAAGCAATATATGCAGGAGTGGAGTGATTAAATTTAGTCTGAATCTCCTTTTGATTTTACAGGAATAAACTATCTGCCACTTCAAGAGGTTTAAAATAGAGACCTCGTCCTTGCCATTTCAGCAAGAGCCATAGGCAGAGTAACAATTTCAATTAACCTTATATATACTTGTGGAAGACTTTTCTCTGTTAGATTTTCTGATATAAAGGTAAAAAAAAAAAACTATGGTTAATATGCCAGCAGCATGGGAAGTTAAAATGCTTATGATGTATATGTGAAAATAAGTGGAAAGATACATACCTTTATAGTACATGAGTCATTTTTATAGAGACCACAAACTTGACAAGCACCATCATATATGATCATTATTTTGGGATTACTGAATTTATGACCATCATTAGATACCTGTAAGATGTAGTTCTATAATAAGATAATTTGTTCTAAATTTAGCCTCATAAATTCACTACGAAATTTTGTATGTAAGTATTTACTTTGTTTATAAATATGGGGATGTCTTTTTATTCTTTACCTTTAATTGCCACTTCACAATTGGTTCCTCACCTCTCGGTTCCATGGTTTCAGACTGCTGGACATGGGTGGGTAGCTGACAATCAATGGTTCTGCTGTTTTGAAATGTAGTCTGTGCATACATGGGTTCTCCAGGAACCCATTTACTGCCATTATACTGAAAGCATAATGAAAAAGCAATTAAATTCTGTTAAATTACAGAAATGTTTTGGTAGTGAATTACATATAATCAAAATACAAATTTTAAAATACATACCTAGTATAATGGAACATATAATGAGGAAACAAGTCACACTGAGAATGGCTTTTTATTCAGACTGATGAAAGATGTATATATATATTTTTTAATTTGATGTAAACCACTTATAATGAATCATGCATTTCTTGAGGGTTCAAATCAAAGAAATTACCAATAGTGGCAACATATAATGAATCACAATGTAACAACTTTTATAGCAAGAGGAAACACACTTGACTATGTAGTTGACGCGTAGTGGATTGATTTTCTGCCATAAACCCCCTCATTTTTCCTGCAAAAGCTTCCACCTTTTATATCTACTTGAAACTACTCTTCATTTGCATGGTTCCCATAGGTCCTCTCCTGTTCTTATATCGCCCACCTCCCTGACTATACTTGACTGGCCCAGGGGTGGACCTATACTGGGCCGATGCTTTGATTGCCTGGTATATTTCAACTTCATACCAGAGAGGATGTTGGCTCAGTCAGCCTCTAGTGGCTTGACTTGCAAGATACTAAACTATGGAGCCACTGCTGGCCATGTTTTTCACTTTGTAGAGAAAGCCACTATAGAGTGAAATGGAAAACTGAAACCTGCAAACGAAGAAAAGCAGACCCGAGACAAACAGATACACACACATACAAATGTGCACATACTGAGTCTTCCTGGTGTTCAAGTCCCATATTCAAGTTTTTTCCTGAGAATGTAGCTAGACTCCAGTCCTTGATTCTGTAAGAAATATGCTATCCTAATAATAAGTAGTATTTCTGCTCAAGCTAGTTCATAATAAATATTATATTTGCTCAAGCCAGTTTATGTAATTTGAAACTGAATAAATTCTAACCAGTTAACCTTATTTAATAACTCAATGGCATATCATGCTTATGGCATACTTTGAATATTATTGTTTAGTGTTGAAATGCATTGGTGTCTAAAGAAGAAAAGCCAGAATAATCTTCTGAGTACTGGTAACTACATAGAAAGCTACAAGGATATATTTTGTTGCCAAAATTTAGATTTATTTATTTATTTTTTAATTCATAACTGTAGCATGTTTTAAACCACTCAGAATTGGTCTGCAGCATGCTGATGCTTCAGTACTATGGGTCAGCAGAAGAAGAAAGAAAGGCAACAACACTCTAGTCTGTGGCTAGTAGACATTATCTTGTTGATTTGATGACTGACTGAATGAGCCGCTGTACAAATGTCCATGCTTAAGGGGGTCTGTGCAGTCTGGTCCAGCAGATCTATCAATGCTTTCCGTCTAGCAGAGCAGGAATGACAGCAATGACTCAGAGTAGTCGCGATACCTACATTCGGAAGGATGTAGGGTCTCTTGGTGTCCTGTGTGGGAACAAGACTCCTGCCAGTGACTGGGAAAATAGTAATTATTTCCATCCCTCTGTTTGGAGGGTCCTACCGAAAATGATGAATAAACAGGGTTCTATTTCCTTTCCATTCAACAATATCTTGTGAGTATCTATTATATGCTGAAGATATTCTGTTGAAATAGATCATAAAGGAAAAGACAGACAAAACACAATTTTTTCTTAGGCACATTTTTTTCAAATGTGCCTAAGAATAATTAAAGGTCATCTTTCTTTTTTTGAGGATAATGTTAATATTTCTGACCTTTTCTTCCATCAAATTGCAATAGCCAAGATTGAAATAAGGTGTAGTAAGAAAGAAACCACTAAGTCTAACTAGCACAGTCAAGGAATAGTTCAAAAAGGATAATACTTTCCTTCCTGAGAGTGCAAAAGGATTCTGCCATTTGGACAGTGAGGGCAGAAATGTACAGTTGGATGTACAGAGTGCACAGTTGGACACGGCTGGATGAAATGGCATGTGAAATGGTGAAAAGACAGGGATGATGGAAAAAGCATGGAATTTTAGCAGACCATAAATGGGAGGTTCAAGCCTGCACAAATAGATAAGAACTGGATCATGAAGGGCCATCCATTTCTAGTATAACAACTTTGATTTAATCCTATTAATAAGTAATTTAAAAATTGGATTCTGTAGAGTCCAGGATGCCTTGAGGGGGGAGGGAGTGAAGGAAATGATTGAGTGGTTGGATCTCTAGCTAAAAACATATATAAAGTTAATACTGAACACGTAGGAAAAAAGCATGTACAATATGCTACCCTTACTGTAGAAAAGGAAGTATGTATCCATGTCTTTATATGAAAAACTACAATAAGGATAAACCAGAAAATAATGAGAGTGGAATGGATAGGAATGGGATAGAAAGGGGTAATGGGGAGCAGGTGGTAGGGAAGAGATGAAAGCGACCATTCTGTGTGTATACCTTTTGTATAGCTCCAAAGCTTAGACCATATTAATATCTCACATACCCTCCAAAAAGTACATAACTAAAATCCACCAGAGTGCAGAGAGAAAACTCAAAATGCCAATATTAAAAAATAAACCTAATTGTATCTTGAACGGAATGCACACCACTCTGAACAGAAGGGGAAAGAAAATAGCTAATCTAAATCACTTTGGAAAACAGTATTTGTCTTTATAATATAATATAGTTTTGTACATTTCTTTTTCACAGAGGTATGGTTTAGAATTTCTGAAATGGATTTATGTATTTATTAAGATTAAGAAAGTAGGTAAATATGTGACAACCAGTTTTCATTTGTGAAGAAAGGAGTTACAAATAAGGAAAGGAGGCGGCTAGAATGACTCTTTTGGTGTTATATTGGAGTCAAAAGTATAGGTATTAATTCAAGGAGATGATAGACAAACAGAAGGACAGACAAATGGATAAATAAATAGATAGGTACATATCTAGACCCATGAGTATACATACATACATTTCCTAGCTCTATCTATTGAGAAGACCAAGAAGCAATAACTACCTTTAATAATGAGCACAATTTGCAGCCAAATTTTGGTTTTTAAGTGAGATTCTCCAATAAATGGAGCAAAAGCTCTTTGGAGAAATAGTAGATTCTAGGGTTGAAGTTGGGTATATACAAGATATTATGTGTACCTTGTCTGGCATATCATGTGATGCCAGAGAGTGACAAACTTTTAAAAAAATTATGAGGCACATTGAAAAGACATGAGAACCAACTTGAAGGAGCTCCCAGTGACCAAAGCTGGGATAATTTAAGTAGCAAATTAAATAATAATAGCATTGAATTAGAATTCATAAGTGAGTATCTATTAGTCCATACTGATATAAATAAATGAATGAATAAATAAATTGGGAGCAAAGAACAGCTCTTCCTTTCAGTAGAATTCCAAATAATATATTAGAGGAAATGATGAAAATAGAAAATCACCATTGGCAAATGCCATAGTAATAATTGTTGCAAGCAAAAATTATACTTGTATGCTAGACAATGGGAGAAAAACTATGAGGAGAAATCACATATTTGAAGAGTCTAAAAGTGTCTTCCCACAACCATTTGATTAAAAAACACACACACAAGTCATTTTCTCCTATAAATTCTCAATCTCAGAATCACATTTAGCTTCATCAGTTTAGAGAAAAGTTAAGAAGAATGTTAAAATATAATTTTCTGTTTTGAGCTACCTTTAAAATAAAAATCCCACTTGAGGGACTGCAAAATGGTGTAGCCATTATGGAAAAAGGTATGGAGGTTCCTCAAGCAATTACAGATAGATCTACCATATGACCCATCTATTCCATTGCTGAGTATGTACCAGGAATGGAAATCATCATGTCAAAGGGATACCTGTACTCCCATGTTTATTGCAGCACTATTTACAATAGCCAAGAGTTGGAATCAGCCAAATATCCATCACCAAATGAGTGGATAAGGAAACTGTGGTATATCTACACAATGGAATACTACTCTGCTATAAAAAAGAATGAAATACTACCATTTGCAGCAACGTGGATGGACTTAGAGAAAATTATATTAAGTGAAATAAGCCAGGCACAGAAGAGAGTTACCACATGTTCTCACTTATTTGTGGGAGCTAAAAATAAATAAATATACAAACAAACAAATGGGGGGGGAAGACACAACAATCACAAGTCCTTGAACTTGTTAAGACAAGTGAACAGATATGATGTTGATGGGGGGGGGAGAGGAAGGAGGGAAAGAGTAATTGGCTAAGGGTGACTAAAATCAACTACACTGTATATTGATAAATTAAAATAAAATAAAAATGAGGTCAGCCAAGAAACTGAAGTATTGCTAAAATTTAAACAAATAAATGAATAAATAAATAAACTTGGTTGAAATGAAAAAAAAATCCCACTTGAATAAAGAAAGACCATATATGTAATCACCAAAAATAAGGAATAATTTGATATGCTTATGTCCTAACTGAGTGATTATGTCTGCTATTCTGGCTTCCAGAAAGAAACATATCAATTTGGGGTGTCGGGAAGAGAGATTTTCCTCTCTGAAATCCATAGTAAGGGAAACATAGAGGATGAGCACAATTAGTCCTTATGAGATAGGAGGTGCTCAGTTTCCCTGGGCTCAGGTTACTAGACGTGCCTCTGGGTTTCAAGCCACTCCCTGAGCTCTCAGACCCCCTCCTCTAGACCTACCCCTAGAGGAAAGTTACTGTTACTAGTTAGACCTATTTTCAGCACTGGCATGTGGAAAATGAGACCACAAGGGCCTGGCTTATGCAAATCCAGTGGCCGGGCATGCTCAGTAGAGAAGAACTATATAACCCTGGTAGCTGAATAATCTTCCACTAGGGTGCTAAAGAGCACAGAATGTTCTTGAATGTGTTTGGAGCATGTGATAGAATTTGACCAAGGAACATGCTCTAGAAAGAGACCAACTGAACATGCATAAGACTATGTTACATAACCGAGAACCATCCTCTTAACTGAATATTCATTACATAGCAAAACTATAAAAACTGAATCCCAGAAGAAGCTGGTGGTGGTGCTCACTTTCCTGGGGCTGACCCACACTTCATGGGCAGATATGTGTCTGCTTTCTTTTGTATCAAACTTACTTTCAGCAAGCAGCTGCTCACTCTCTTGGGCCAGCCTGCACCCTGTACTAAACTATAAGTGTGAATTTCTTACTTTTGTATTAAACTCGGTGTGGTCCCTGCTCAGTCACGGGAGGGAGTGAAATCTCTCTATGTGAAATCTGTACCTCTTATTCATTACATTAAACCTGTCCTCACTTTCTACTATGACTCTGCTCTTGAGTTCTTTCCTGTGGCAGAATCGAAAACCTAGTAAGAGGACAAGGTGCGTTGAGGCCAAATATCTGACCCCCAAGACCCTTCCTCAGACATCACTTACTTTTCAGTTTGTGAAAGAGAAATATTCACATCTCTATATCCTGTAGTTTCTGCAGTGTGTCTTTCCTAAAAATGATCTCCATTCTTTGTTTTTACATTTCAAGAAATATATATATCAAGCTTGATTTTTTTAATATGACTAAATTTAGTGAGTCAATACCTCAATTTAAAATTATATAAAACTACTTTAATAAAGTTAACAAATAGGAAAACTTTAATGTTAACAGTGTGATCATTTTCCTGTTCAGCTCTCTGTTGATATAAGTAACATCCTTTGGGATTATGTTGCTAATTGAGAGACCTAACCAATCCAGGATAAAATTAATCTGAGTAACTCATAACTCACTTATTTTTCAACTCTATAATTGACATACCTGTAGTCTAGTAACTTCACATTTAATTGAAGGTGATTCTTTGAAGACTTTACCAAAAACTCTCACCATCATACAATTATATTTTCGAACATCACAGAATCCAGCATTCTCAAGTTCTGTAATTTCTGGAGCTTTGTCTTTGAGAAAAATTATAAAAATTGGGCATATTTTCTTTAATTAAAAAATTAATTACTTGCAAAGCCAAAATTAAAAGCATATCTAAAATAATATTTCAAAGTATACTTCAAATATTATTTACTAAATTAATTAAACAATTAAATGTTAAGAGTAATATGGTATTAAAAGACATATTATCTACCATCAAACCAATAAAAACATCATTACTGATACTCCCAGTGCCTAAATATACAGGTTTCATTAGTGTTTTAGTAATATTTCATATCAGTTAAGGATAAGTATTGTGCAATGAAATACATTTTGGTTTATGCCATATAGAGGGCTTATAGAAAAAATACTTTGTAAAACATAATTAGCAATGCAATGTATTAAATTACAAAAAAAATCTTATTTTAAGATTTGGAAAAGAGTTATCAAATTTTATGTATGCTTCTGTTGTAGTATTGTTGATATTTTTATCTATTATTGCTATCCCGCGTGCTACCCTAATCTTAGGTCTACTTCTCAATCATAGGAGAAAAAAATTTGTTCTAGCAGTCACAGTTAACTGATCTTCGAATGGTATCTCTGGTGCTGGTCTTTGTAAGATCATACATTATCTACATAAGCAAGATCTGGCTGTCAAAATGGATATATACAGTGTGTAAAATTAAGTCCTTTGCCTAAGTACTGGCAAAATCTAAGTGAATATAACTTTACTAGCAATAGGGCACAAAATCATAAGTCACGTGCATGAAGAACATTAAAAATCTTTATGATAAAAGAAACATGTTAGTTCATTTTTTCATACATTCAACAAATGTCAATTTAGCAATTTCTATGTATCTAGCATTATTCCAGGTACTGGGGATATAGTACTGAACAAAACAAAGACCCTGCCTTCATGTAACTTATATTCTAGCATGGGAGAACAAAAAATAAACACATTAAAAAAATAAAGTATATCACATGAGTGTTTTCAGGAATATGGAGAAAAAGTATATTAACTATAATAAGGAAGATAAAGACTACAGAGTCGTGTGAGAAACTTTATTTTGAACAACTGTGGAAAGATTTTCTGCTAATACGACTCGAACAGAGAAGTGAAGGAAGTCAGTCATGAAGACATGTGGTGGAAGAATACTCCTGTGAGAGGGAGAAGTGCAAAGATCCTGAGGTAGAAGCAAGCCTGCTCCTTTGAGAAACAGGAAAGCAGCCAGTGTGGCGAAGAAACAGTGAGCTATGGGAAAAATGGCAGATCAATGCAGCGAGAGGGGAGCCTCAGGTTACATGGGGTCTTCCAGGCCATGGCAGGAATTGTGGCGTTCACTCTGAAGGAGCTGAAGGGCCATTTGAGGGATTTAAGCAGAAGAGCTATATGGCCTGACTTGCAAGAAGGGTCACTTTGGCTGCTGCTGCATGGAGAATAAGCTTTCAGAGAATTTATAATAATCTGGGTGAAAGATAATGGTGGGTCAGACTAAAGTTGTGGCAGGAATGAAGGGAAATGCTTTGAAGCTAGATCTGGATTTACTGCTAATGGATTAAACTTGAGACATGAGAGAAAAAGGAAAGTCAATAATGACTAAGAGGTTTTAATGTGAGCAGTTAGAGGAATGAGATGGAAAAGGCTGTTGGTGGAAAAGGGCAGGATGGTGCTGGTGGGAAGGGAGTCAGAAGTTCTTGCTTGGTTTACTGGTTAAAGGAGCCAAATCAACTTAAAAATTTCTTTCATCTCTGAGACAAAATAGTGTGTACCATATAGATAGAAGAGACACAGAAAAATAGTTTTAAGCAAATTAGTGTAATTAGCAAAATCATATAAACACAGTGCTTTAAAAAATACTAAATGTGAATCTAGGAAAAAGGTCAAGTGGACCTGGCATTTTCCAGGAACAGCATAGACACCTAAGCGTCTGGAATGGGAAGACAGGGAGACAGTAGTGGGGGATGGGTTTAGAGATACTGAGTGCCAGGTCACATTGTAACTTACAGGCTGTTGTAAGTACTTCAGCTTTTACTCCAAATAAGAAGAGATGCAGTTAGAAAATTATTAGTGTATGAATATAATTTGAGTATTTTCCCTTTATAATGTGAATAAACCTTATTAAGATACTAAAGGTAGAAAAGAACAAAGACATTTTCATAATCAAATATCAGACTCAACATCAAAGTTTGAGAATATTTACTTACCATGTGAATCACCACAATCGTAGGAACTAAAGCCTGGGAAACACGCACAGCCCCATTCCATACACTGCCCATTGCCGCTGCATAGATTGGGGCATTTTAATACCGAAAGAATGTCTCCAATTGACTTGTTGTATTTTTCTGTGTTATATATCCCCTCTTCCAAAATCCTGTTTTCACATTCATTTTCCAAAAGGGCCACACCTGCTTCTGCCCAGCTAGGATCATCTTTTAACAGAACATCGTTAACACACATATCAATAACACTGTCTAGTCTCTTGCCAAGAAAGGCAAGACAGAGCCTTCCTATGCTGGAGTTGGCTAGAGTGTGCTGACAGAGAGCCAAGGTGCTGTATTCAGTGAGGCCGGAAGGTGTGGGCCACGAGGGGACAAACTCCTGGTCGACATCCTCAGCATGGTCCTCAGGGAAAAAATAAGCAAACCCCTCGAGGTCAGTTTGTTTGAGACTTTGGAAAGCAAACAAAGGAAGAAACTCATAAAAGTTTTGCCGTTTCCATCTGTTTTGTTGATTCCACCTTATTTCTTGGCTGTGGCTACCCTGGTCCTGTGTATATCTCTCATTGTTCAAATATTTTGGTACATCTTGTTTTTCATCTGCAGGATGTTTCTGTAAATTTAAGTCTTGGTTGGTTAGGTTTACATGCTTTTGTTCTAGCGGAAAGAAATTCAAATGATTTTCTCCAGATGTATGCTTGTTTATCCCTCTGACAAAAGCTTCCGAATTAATATATTCAGAGGTGACATCGAGTTCTGGTATCAAAGAAGAGAATCGGACATGTTTGAGGTCTTTGCAACCTGAAGCAGTTTCTGATTGAGAAACACTGTCCAGATGATTAGAAGAAGGATACAACGAAGCCGTGTCTAATGAGCAGCTACAATAGGAGAGTTTTCCAGGCGATGTCAGAGAAATTGGCATTGTGTCAAACATGCTTTTTCCTGGTAAAATCCTTCCAGATGGGAAACAGAAAAGGATAGTAATTTGGACAAGAATGTGTTGCAAAAAAGTAGATTATTGAGTCACCACCCATTTTAATTCTAATATTAATCCACTGACAAATGAAAAATAGTTTATTCCTTACCTCCATTCATTAATAAAAGCAACATAATTATTAAAATTTTGATCGATTTTAATTCCATTTTTATCATGGAAATCATTTTCTGGGTCTTCATCAAAAGTGCCACAAAGTCCCAAAGTGTTTCTGTAATCTAAACTAGGGGCTCTGATTGTTAAACTCATGCCCCACTCACTAAGATCAGCACGGATAAATGCTCCAGAAGAAAACCAAATCTGAAATACAGAAATAATCAATACAGAAATAAAAGATGTTGTAGCAACCCTTAATATTGATTAAGAAAAAACTGTTACTTAAGAAATAAGAAACAAACTCAATTATTCCTTCAATATAGAAAGAGAATAAAATACTGATTTTCTTTAGATGACAATTTTAAAGCTATATGTCAAAATAGTGGGTTTTTGCATTTTGCTGACTTGAAATTTGATTACCATATTGATCTTTTTATTGAGCTGTATTGTTCCCAACCCCTTTCTTTAAATAATTTAAACTCAAATGAGATATTTTATACAATTAAACAGCTATAAGTCTTGAGAATAATGCTTGCCAAGTAATATTTCTGATTATAATTATTTAATTTGGAACTAGACTGCCAAGTAATTAATTTATACCAATAAATGTAATTCCAGAGGAGTATATTCCTGTGGCTTATCAGCATTCTCTTGCTGCCCATAGGCAAAAAGAAACAGAAGCCAAATTGTTACCAGAAGATTGCTTGGGCAGTTGGCAAGCACTGCAAGGGAGTTTGCCTCATGATCCTAATAGTCTGTAATGTAACTCTGAGCCACATCTCTCTGTCACAAAAATGTAACCTCTCCCAGATCAGCCACTTGGATGTACATATGGAGAAACAATCTCTTCTAAAATTCACTGAAGATATACTACCTGCGTTTGCTCCTCTGATTCTCCTTCCCCTTGTATCTTTTTTAAAAATTTCAAAAATTGCACCTGTTCCTTACAAAAAATTATTTTAAAAGCAAACTAACCTTATATTTCTACTCAACCTGAAGTAGCTAATGTTAAGATCTTGGTGCAAATTCTTCAAAAATCTCTCCTATATTTCATGAATATCTTTCCCTGTCAATAAACACACACACCTCTCCCGTCATTTTCATGACTACAAAGTATTCCATTATGTAACATCATTATATTTAGAGTTTTAGATAAACCCTTTTATTGATCACTGATTAATTGTAACTTTTCCCTTTTACAAGGAGAGATACAAAGAATATCAGTGGGGTTATGAACATACTCGATTATTTTATTACAATAAGTTTCCAAAAGTAAAATTTCTTGGTAAAATAGCATACGCGGGTTCAGGTTATACATAATATGTATGGCATCTGGAAAGACTATAACTATTTCTGGTATCTCTACTCTTGCCAATATTGTATGAGAGAAGTTTGATCCGTATTTACTTTATTTCTTTGTTTGATTACTAACGAGGTTAAGGTTTTTGTATTTTTGTTGGTTGGTTGTACTTTTGGATATATTTATCAATTTGATTTCTTTTGTGAATTTCTTTTTTATATTATTTGCTCATTTTAATGGGAATGCTGTTTATACATTAGCAATGTATAACAATGTTTTCTATATTGAATGTATGTTTTATATGTAGCAAATATTTTCCTAATGTTTTAAAAAATAAAGTTTATTATGTATATTTAATGTATATAACACATTGTAAGATACACATATATACAGTAAAATGGTTGCTGTAGTGAAACAAATCAACACAGTTACCCATTTCCCCTCCTGTGGCAAGATCAGCTATAATCTACTCATTTAGTAAAAATCCTGAATACGACACACTATTTTTAACTATAGTACTTATGTCATACATTAGATCTTTTGACTTGGTCACCCCAATATTTGATTTGCATTTTGGTTTTTGATAATGGAATTCAAATATATAATGTTATGTTCAAAAATTATTATTCACTTCAATAAATGTTATAAAAACATATACCTACAATTTTTAATACTTTCTTTTAAATTTAAATCATATTTACCTGGAATTTACTTTTTGAAAGATAAGAGAAAGATGACTGTAGCCTTAAGATACAAATAGTTAGCTCACAGATAAGAAATATCCTTTTTTTTTTTTTTTTTGGTGGCTGGCTGGTACAAGGATCTGAAAACCCTTGACTTTGGTGTTATCAGCAGCATGTTCTCCCAAGTGAGCTAACCAGCTAGCTGAGAAATATCATTTTTAAAAAATGTTAGTGAATATATAATCTTGGGTATGTTTCTTGACTTTATATTCTCTTCTACTTATCTATCAGCCCATTCCTGAGACAGTACCATATTGTATTCATTTCAAAAATTGGGTAGCTATTCCTGAATATGTATCCTTAATTATGTCTGTCATCATAGTCTAATATATCATTTATTAGACACTTTCAAAAGTAATTTTTATGAATAATCCAAGTTGTATTGAAATCGTAAATAAGGCAGTTTAGATCTGACAGTTTTTAGCTATGTTGTGTCTATTTGTGTGCAGTAGGTGAAAAAAAATTTTATTCCTTCTCAGATCATAGTTCATCTAAATGCTATTTTGTTGAACAAACTAATGTTTAAAAATGTTAGCTCCTAATTTAATAGCGATAAATAGAAGTTCATCCAAAATGGAAAAAAGAAAAACACTTTTCATATTAAAGAATACATACTGTGACTTTTCTTCCTAAGTAAGATTCACTTATCTTGATGTTGCTGGTTACACGTTGGCTCTTTACAAATAAATTTGGCTGTGATTCTTGTAGCTGGCCACTACACATATCAAAAGTAACTATATCACCTTCCTCTTTGGCAACAAAACCACAGTTACATGACACAGGGTAGTGAAGGCTTCCGCAGTCCCATTGACGTACGTGGACTTCAAAATCACGTGACATACTCTTATAAAGCACAAATGTTCCAGTCTTGAAATTGTCATATATCCTATCATTAACAAAAGTCAATTGTGTTAAAAATCAGTATAAACGATAATATGTTATAAGCCAAAAATGTGTATTCAGTGTATTTATTGGCATTCAATACATTTTTTATGTTAAAATGAGAAATCTAGATTTCAGATGATTTCATGTGTCATGCACATTTATCTGTGTGCACTGAATGAAAGAGCAGTGTGAACACCTCAATCTCTCCCACTACTCTTTCCTTCTCTTTCCCCACTCCAGCCATACTGCTCTGGAGCAGGGTGGGCTTCTGAATGGGCTTCTCCCCATCTGCATATGCACATGGCTGTCTCCATCACTTTCTTTAAGATTTTGTCCAAATGTCACCCTCACTCAATAGTGTTCTGTAACCACTCTATTTTAAGATAAATTGCAACCACTACTTCTTGCCTTCCTTCTCCACCCCTGATTTAGTTTTCTTCACAGCATGGATCTTCCTTAGACACACTATATATTTTATTAATTAACTGTGTTCATATCTCTCTTCACCTAGTCAAAGATCAGATCCGGGGTGGCAGGGAGTTTATCTGCTTTGTTCACTGCTGTACTCCCAGCACTTAGAACATGGCTCGTCACCTCGTTGTTGCACAATTCATCTTGTTGAATTAAGTCAGATTAAATACATCACCATATGCTTTCTTGAGGTTTTTCCACTGAAACTTCTAAGCCTTTAGTTATAATCATAAAGAATTCTTGCAGGTGAGATCAGTTCTTCCTACTTTTCAATTCTTGCTCAAACTGTCAGAGTATTATTTTTTATTGGAGGAGTGCTACATCTACTCACACATATTGGATAGTTTTAATGACAATGATCACATTACAATAAAAAAAAAAACACAAACTACCTTGCATCATGAAGAAAATTCTGTCTCAACAATGAGGTGTTCTTATTTTTCTTAAGGACATACTAGTGAACCCATCAGAACAGTATGACGAGTTTAAATCTTTCTACATAGATATTAATGGTAGGATAGCTTAGATTACTTTTCGTTCATTTTGCCCATTTTATTTTAAATTCTTGAGTCAAATATCCAGGTATTTATGATGGGTATAGTAGTTTTTCCCCTGAGTATTTCTGTTATGAGTTAGGAGTGATTAGTTTTAAAATAATTTTGACATGTTAATTTAATCATTTTGTTAAAACGTTAAATATTATTTTATCATATAGAAATGCAACACAGTAAACATCTCTAGAGCAAACAATTTAATAATTATTAAATATAAATAAATGGTCAAGCAAACATGATTGGCTGCATCTGTGATAATCTTCATTATTAAAAATTCAGCCTCACAACTAGTCCGTATTTTTAAATAAGGACTAGAGTTTAAAGCAAAAATATTCTACACAAATAAACTAGTATCTTCAACCAGATTAGTGATGGCCACATATACCTTCCTTTCTAATTTTTCGTTGAGTAGGACTAAAAAATTATAAAACAGTATGCTGCTTAAAAAACAACAAAGCCCAAACAAACAAAAACTACTAAAAGAAAAAACTTTCAGGAAATTACCTGCCATCAAATGTAATTATATGTGGGTCAGTAAATGAATAGCAGTAAGCAGTTGGAACATCCTTTACTCTGATCTTAAAAGCAAAGATATTTTGGTAAATATTACCATTAATGTTATTTAGTGCTATAAAATAAATTGTTTAGCAATCTCAATAATTTTTCAAATAATTATTGTTATTATCATGGTTATTAAAATTAAATCATTTAAAATTAAAATAATTTATCAAATAATTTTTAAATAAAATGGTAACAAGGTATGGTGATAAAATACACATATCTTTTTAAAGCTTCAATTGTGAAGGTATTTTTGTAATTTGTCAACCTGGATGCTGTTTGGAATGTAGTTGTTCCACAGAAAGTCCTCATTAACTATAGGCTGCACTACAATGTTTGTAATTCTGTCACCATCGCGAGAAAAATCCATTACAGCAGTGTAGTACACAAAAGCACGGCTACAGGTTCCATTAGCACAGGATGAGGTCTGGTAAAGGTCCACGTGACAGGAAGACAGTGCCAAATTCAAGCCTAAGTGCTCTTTACCTATTTTAATAAAAAAAAATGTTGAATAGTTTTCAAAAGGAATATACTAACCAAAGTATGCAATAACTTCATTAACATGGAACATTAAATTGAGAGATTATTATTAAATTATTTTATCTTTCTTAAAAAAATATGGTTATCACTCTTGTCAAAATTTAATTAAATCTATCAAATGTACCTTATCTTTACAAATAATTAATCAATTTCAAATATATACATATATAACCATGCATACTTTACTACTTTAATTCAGGTTGTGAGTCCATATGCACCTGGATGTAATTAAAAAGCAATAAGTAAAGCTTATTCTTGTTTCTGCAAAAAAATCATAATTCTAGCACCAAGAAACATAACTTGGTTTTTTTACTGCCTAAGAATTGGGTCTTGGCCATATTTTTTGTCCCCGAGTGAGGCTAGGTTTTTCCCGTAGAAAGGGTTGTCCCTTCATCAGTAACCATTTATTTGGTATCTAGAAGTGGAAAGCTTTTTCATTCTCTAGTAGAATTTTTAAAAATTAAGTTACACATGCCTTGTGCAGTTCACAGATACCATGTATTGCAAACATTCTTGTAATTTTTTTACACTTGAATGTGTAATCACTTTAACAATTTCAAATACACTTAAACAATGCCAATTCAAGAAACAGCATAAAAATAAAAAATAAATGAATTGGGTCTTGGGCGCAGATATTTCTGTAACGTATTTTAAGGCATGTGTTTACGTTCCATCCATTGTTGAATGATAGCAATGGCTTTTAATTATTGGTATATAGTTTGTCATCTTAAAAAAACAGAAAAATCAAAATGTGAGATGGTGATCTCACAGCATTAATAAGCTACCTCCTTTCACCTCCTAAATATCCAGATATATTTAGAACCTTGAGATGCTCCCTTGTCCATGGAACAAAAAATTAAAAAAAATAATTTGGAAAGAAAATGCTAACAGAGAAGGAGGAAGAAACTCTGGGAATTTGTACAACTAAACAAAAAGAACAGATTCCCTCCAAAAACTGGCCACAAAGGAATTATGCTTTCATATCCAATTAAAGATTACAAGGTCCTTCTGAGAAACAAGGAGGAAGAAAGGAGTTGCTAAAATGTTTTCATCTTCTTTTCTCCCACACAAATTTTTTAGGTAAGAAATTATATCAATCAGATATAGGTACATTGTACTGGATTCAAAATTCCTAAAAAAATTTTTTCTTTATGCATTTTTTCTAGAAATATATACTCTTCCCACACACATAAATCATAGCAGAAACATGCAAACTCTTGACCAGCTCCCTGAGGAGAATATGGAATATTTCTGGCATAGATATAGCCCATGACATCATTTCCTCTGCTCTATGGTATAAAAGCCAAGTATTGTTCTCTTCAAGCATCATAGGTCTCTGTAGAAATACACCAAGTGACACCAACTTGTTCTCAATGAAAATGGAGGTTTAATGGAAATATACTTAAGGAAGACAAGATGAGGAATATCCAGAACGAAATCCAAAAAGTTTCTTCAGAAAAAAGGGAAATCATTTTTAATTGATGGAGAATAAGAACATATAAAGTTCTCAAATGTAGGAATATATTTAGGCTATTTTTATATTATTATAACAACGCATACTTGGTTGAAAGAATTGAGAACATGCAAAAATATTTTAAAGTACACATGTATATAACTAAACAAAATCTTGGCCTAACATGATTTTGAAAAATATCAATAACATTGTCCTCTTTTTATTATCCTAATAAACTGCAATAAAATAAAATTTGCATAATATGCTTTTCAGAGGTAGTTTGAAGTAGAATTGTGTCAAATAGCTTGAGAGAGAAAGTTTAATTTCATACTTCTGGGCTATAATTCAAAATATTGTGTGCTCATAGTGTCCCTGAAATCTGAGTGAGTGGCTGGATATTATCTAAGCCTGTTTACTGTGAAGTATCTTAGAATGGACTCTCAATTTCTCTATCTCCTTATCCGTCTCTTTTCCTGGGTACAATGATTTCAGAAAACTCTATCCCTTTCCTTGCTTTTTTTTACCCTTTTGTGTCTCTGATTTAACTATATACAATATGGGCATGAAGATATAGATACATTTTATTTGGTGTATTTACCAAATAAAATATTATGATCTACGGTGAAAAGGTATTTGGTATGTGAACGGAATTGTAATCTCTCTTAAAGGTTATATATTATTTTATGTATCTCTTACTTGCTTTGATCTCTACATCAGAGGTTTAGGGCAAAAAAAGGACTCAGTCAACCCAATCACTGCTTTATATGGTTTGTCCTCTCATATTCTATCTTGTTCTGTGAGAAGATTTCCACTGTCTATATATGGCTGTGACAGTGACACATATGTGGCCATGCATCATGACATCTATATAATTAGTGATTTAAATAGAAAAATTTTAAAACAGAAGATCCCAAATATAATCTTACATTAGGGAGAGAAGTGCAAAGAATGCATTATGGATCCATGTACACCTTACTCTTTGGGGATGATTTGGAAAATCTTAAACAGTAATTTGTCCCTTAATCTCTGAAAATGAAGCAAAGAGAAGAAAAGGAGAAGGATGAGGGAAAGAGGGAGAAGAAAAGGGAAGAGGAAGAGGAGGAGGAGGGAAGGAGAAAGATGATGTTGAGAAGGAGGTTGTTCATTTTTTTAAATTTATGCTTTGAGATCAGGAGGGATAAATGTATATTAATTTGGCAATTATAAATTTAGCCCAGTATGACTAATATGATCTAGCTTTAATTTGATGTAAACATGCAACAGAATTTATTATATGAGTATACTCCAGTGACTTTTTCTGGAAGAAAAAAAGCATTAGTTATTTTAAATCTAATAATAAAATTAAGTGAATTTAGTATATTACCTTGATCAACAGTTTTCAGTTTTAGTGAGATTTTGCATTCTTGATCAAGATCACTGAATTCATAACAAACAATAGGAATTGTGCTCTCTATCCTCAACTGGTATTCTTTCCCATCTTCTGATATAGTGCTCAATTCAGGTTGTAACTGGTATAAGAAAATATGTAGAGCAGTTATGTCAGAATATAATTTATTTCTAAGGTATAATTTTGATAGGACATTTTCTCAACAGCTCATCGTTTGCTAAATGAGATGGTAATATCTTGGGCCCTAAAATTTTTTTAACTAAACAAGACTTATTAAAACCAAACCCATAAAAATATAAGCAGAGGACATGGATTAGAAGAATTAACTTTGTGAAAATGCCATATTACCCAAAGCAATTTACAGATTCAATGCAATTCCCATCAAAATACCAATGATATTCTTCACAGAAATATAAAAAACAACTCTAATATTCATATGGAACAACAAAAGACCCCAAATAACCAAAGCAATCCTAAGCAAAATAAATAAATAAATAAAGCCAGAGACATTCTACTACCTGACTTCAAACTGTACTATAAAGCTACAGTAACCAAAACAGCATGGTACTGACATAAAAACAGACACTCAGAACAAAGGAACAGAATAGAGAACCCAGAAATCAATCCACATGCTTACAGCCAACTGATCTTTGACAAAGACACTACAAACATACATCGGGGAAAGGACAGCCTCTTCAATAAATGGTGCTGGGAAAACTGAACATCCATGTGTAGAAGAATAAAACTAGACCCATAACTCTCACCATATACCAAAATCAATTAAAAATAGTTCAAAGATATAAATATAACACCTGAAACTATAAAATTCCTAGAAGAAAACACACAGGAAACACTTCAGGATGTAGGGCTGGGCAAAGGCTTTATGAGTAAGACCTCAAAAGCACAGCCAACAAAGGAAAAAATAAACAAATGGGATTCTATCAAACTGAAAAGCTTCTGCACAGCAAAGGAAACAATCAATAGGGTGAAAAGACAACCTACAGAATGGAAGAAAATATTTCCAAACTATATACTCAACAAGGGATTAATATCCCAAATATACAAAGAACTCAAACAACTCAAACAACTCAGCAGTAAAAAAAACAGTAACCTTATTAAAAAATGGGCAAAAGAGCTGAATACACATTTCTCAAAGGAAGACATACAAATGGCCAACAGATACATGAAAAAATTATCAACATCACTAATCATCAGGGAAATGTAAATCAAAACTACATTGAAATATCATCTTACTCCAGTTAAAATGGCTATTATCAAAAAGGCAGAGAATAACAAATGCTGACAAGGATGCAGAGAAAGGGGAAACCGTTTACACTGTTGGGACTGTAAAATAGTACAGCCACTATAGAAAACAATATGGAAATTTCTCAAACAACTACAGATAGAACTGCCATATGATCCAGCAATCCCACTACTGGGTATACACCCAAAGGAACAGAAATCATTATGTTGAAGGGATACCTGCACTCCCATGTTCACAGGTCTGTTTCCAGGATATGGAACCAACCTAAGTGTCTATTGATGGACAACTGGATAAGGAAAATTTGGTATGTGTATACAGTGGAATACTACTCAGCCATAAAAAGAATGAAATTTTGCCCTTTGCAGCAACACGGATGAACTTGGAGAAAATTATGGTAAGTGACATAAGCCAGGCACAGAAAGAGAAATACCACATGTCCTCAATCATAAGTGGGAGATAAAAAATTAAAAAATAAAAAAGAAAGAAAGACAGGAAAAAAAGAAAGAACAAAGGAATGATCACAATATACACTGAACTTTCAAAAGGAGAGAATAGAACTGTGGCTATTAGAGATGGGAAGGTGGGGTAGTGAGAAATTGGTCACAAAGAATGATTACATTTTGTAAAGATGAATATACTAATTATTTTGATTTGATCATCACATATTGTACACAGGTATTGATATTCAACTCTGTACCCCACAAATATGTATAATCAATTACGTTTCAATAAAAAAAAAGAAGTTGGGAATAATGCTGCTAATAAAAACAATGATGATCTTGTTTAAATGTTTTAATACCTCATTCAGAGCTGTTCTGAGTAAAACTGTATAGTAGTAATTTCAAATAAAGTCTTTGGTGAAAGGTGAATAAATACATATATATAGAGAGAGAAAGGAGTACGTAGAGCATCTGAACTTCTCTGAGTTGAGACTGCATATGGTTCCCTCACACATCTGATTCTGGTTCGGTGTAGGGCACTGGTGAATGGAAGAGAAAGAAACATTCCTATTTTCTTCCATTTATTTGCTAATATTTACTGCCACAACATTGGAAGAGTCTGATTATTCTTAGGGACTAATACCCATCATCTCAATTAGCAATTTAAGTATTTTTAAAACATAAATAAAATTATTGTCGTCACCTAAAACATCTCAATCCTCAGCTTATTTCTCAGCTTCTGCTGTCCACAGTGGGACTTACTGCACCCTGCAGTTTAGGACTGACTGACCCTATTGCAGTTCACAGGCCAATCCTTTTCTGAGACAGGGATTTTTTTTTTATGCAGCTTCAAGTCTTGACTAGCTCTCAAAACAAGTGTTTCTTAGTACTGAATATTCTCTCTATTAGCCTAATCAGAAGTAGTACCTGGGGGCTGACCACTCATCTTTGACATTGTCTATCGAATGCTTATTAACTTAGAACAGGAGGTTCCTGTGTTGCCAAGGTCTGAGCTCTGCTTCTTCTCCACTGTGGTTATGCTATTCTGACAACGTAGTAAACTCTTCTCACTTCTTTTCCTGATCCCTATCATGTATCCATAAACTTTTTTCCAAGAATAGGTTTTATCCTGATCCTCAGTCATATTCTCACCATCTATCAATTTTCCCATCTTGTCCTTGAATGAGGTCAAACTCCCAGATGCACAGTGCTTGCCTGCCTGGACCTCTTGATATTGTTCCCACTCATTCCACTTCTGCAGAATTCCCTGTCACCTCTGCTCATCAGCTAGAGTAGCTCATCAGTTCTCAAACCCCGGTGCAACCAGCAGTAACCAAATATATTTCCTTGTTTAGTTAGCTTGATCTTTGTAGTCCATAAAGCCCAGAGCTCTGGGTCAATTCTACTCTAGTCAGAGGATCTAGTCCTTGGCCTGGTATCTGTCTTCTAGAATGCACAATAACTAAATATTGCTATACTAACTTTTAGTTATGTGATGAAATAAGTTATGGGAATACAGCTTTTGCTTTATTCTAATTGGAGCTATTTCTTAAAAATATGCAAGTGTATCCCAATTTAAGTTCATTAACAGAGGTCCTCAGACTTTGTGCATTACAGTAATTGGGGTTATTCTTCAAAAATAGAGACGCCTGGGTCTCAACATTCTGATTCAGTCTGTGGTGAGGTCCAGGAACCAGTATGGACCCATCACAGTTTGGGAAACACAGTTCCAGAGGAATAATCTTTCTGATCCATCCCCACTGTTACATACCTTAATGCCTGCAAAAAATTCTCGGCTTTTGATGGCTAAACTTTGTACATGCGGTTTCTCCAAGAAAAAGATGGAAGCACTACAGAATATCTATAAATATAATTAACAAATAATCATTTAACAATAAAATTTTGGAGATAATATGTGTAAACTATTATCTTTAAGTTCTTAATTTTAATTCTAGGTAGTGTATAAGAGATAACAAAAGAACTAAATAATTTTAAAAGTTTCTTGAAATCTGAGAAAAATTCCATTATTAAAAATAATATTCAAACTTCAACATAAAGTGTATAGGCTTTGTATTTAAGATGTATCTAAAAGTGGATAGAAAGTGATAAAATTGCTGAAAAAACTTAAAACTTTTTAGAATAAAAGTATATCATCTTAAAACTTGAAAGAGACCTATATTTATAAGGATTCATAAATAATAATCCACAAATTGCTAAAAGAAGATATTCATTGATAACCACCAAGATTACTGACTTATCCAGTTGTCATTAGAATTAGTACAATTGCCAAGGGGAAAAAAAGAAAAAGGAAAACACTAGTGCTTTATATTCTAAGGACAAAATCTATTTTTTTTTCCTTTTTTTTTTTAAAAGATGACCAGTAAGGGATCTCAGCCCTTGTCTTGGTGTTGTCAACACCACGCTCAGCCAGTATATTCTAAGGACAAAATCTATTTCTAAAATATTGTTTTTTAAATTTCATGTTTGAACATCAATATTCATGAGAAGAAAAGAAAATCCAATTTTTTTGAACATACCCTATCTCCAAGTCTGAGGTTTATGCCATCAAGTTCTAGCAGAGAGAATGCCTGAACTGTGGTCTCTTGTTTCAGCTCCTCTTTGATTTCTTGAGAAGAAAGCCTAGACCAAGCTATGAGAAATCCCACTGAGTTGTTTGTAGGGGAAACATCAAAAGCACACCTACAGAACAGTCTGGACTCAATCAACTCCACCGCAACCTCTGGCCTTCCTGGGGGTGGAGGTGGCAATGAGGCAGACAGCTGGCCTGGGGGGAGAAAACACATAATTTGTAGCTGAGCATCTTAAAGAACGGAGACTTGCTTATGGAAAAAGATTATAACTCTGGCTTTTATTTAAGGAAAAATAAAATCAATTTAGAAAAATGATTATCTGTAGCAGTCAACAGAGTAGCACATTCATATTTGACCTCTAATTACATAAATATTGATAAGGAAAAATAAAATCAATTTAGAAAAATGACTATCTGTAGCAGTCAACAGAGTAGCACATTCATATTTGACCTCTAATTACATAAATATTGATAAGGAAAAATAAAATCAATTTAGAAAAATGACTATCTGTAGCAGTCAACAGAGTAGCACATTCATATTTGACCTCTAATTACATAAATATTGATAAGGAAAAATAAAATCAATTTAGAAAAATGACTATCTGTAGCAGTCAACAGAGTAGCACATTCATATTTGACCTCTAATTACATAAATATTGATAGCACAGCAAGTTATCAGCTCACCAAACTTATGCTAACACATATTGCCTGTCTGCCCTTAAAAAGTCTAGCTCTTGGAAATAAAAATAATTTACATTCTTTTAAACAATTAACTTTTTCTAAGACATAAGACAAATAAAATTAAGATTTTTATTCATTATAATTCTTTATTATAAAGAAAAATAGTCACTATAATGTAAACTAAAATAAATTTGTGTTTTACTCTTGTAATTTACTCTTACAACTCAACTCATCATTACTCTGGGTTGACAGAGCTGTTCATTGTGGGGGTGATTATACTGCCTTAGTGAAATAGATTATGTGTTAAACAACAGTCTTATTCTTTTCATTTTTCTGAAGTTAAAGAAACCTGAAGTTTCCTCTAGAAACTCAAAGGAAAATTTCACAATTTTTAACTCTGGGCTTTTGCAAAATTAAATCTGGAGATCTTGAAAGGTTTCTAAACGTGTTTTTGTTTTGTTTTGTTTTGGAAAAGAAAAACATATCTGAGTGATAAATTTTAAAAATGAGATTTAAAAATGCTTTAAAAATGTAAAAATATTTTTTCTGTTATGTGCATGAAAATTTTATGACAATCAAAAAACTAATCTTTCAGTCCTGTCAGGTAGATTGTGGAAAGATCTTAATTTATGAGAAATCTTAATTTATGGTCTCTTCTGTGGGGAAAATGTGCTTTCAGATATATCAAAGTGTTATTTCGTTAGACATTATATTCTGAAGTCTCAAAGACAAATGTATTGTTTTCAAATAAACCTAATTAACAAATATTTGGGTAAACATTTTAAACATCAGGCCAAATCTGCATATCCAAATTTGAAGGAAGTAACAGACTAGTTTTGAATATATATTTGATGTTTTCAAATTATATACCTGCATAAAAGTTTGAATAAAATATTTTTCTTAAGCAATAAACTAGGAAAAGTACATTGAATTTATTTACAAACAGCAATAAACTACCTATGAAAATTATTGTTAGAAATGAGATGACAAATGACTGAAAAAAAGATTCGTGATGATTAAAATTTTTAAAGGAATATTTTAAGTAGAATCAACTATCTGCATGACTTGATCATTGCTTGGAATAATGACGATCAAAGAAAATTTGTTAAAATATATTTAAAGAAAAAGTTTTTTTAAAACAACAGATAAATGATTTCTGCTTTAAAATCACAATTGCTATTCCTTTGTCAATTTTAATATTAGCATGTGCTAAATATGTTAATATGCTTTCTGTTTTATCATAAACCTTATCTGTTGACTTCTGACTCATTATTTTCAGTCAGGTGTTACTTCCCAAATTGTGTACATTTTTTTTTTTCTCCTTTTTTGTCTTTTTTACTGACCGGTAACGGGATCGCAACCCTCAGTGTTGCGCCCGCACTGCGCTCAGCCAGTGAGTGGGAACCGGTCTCCACATGGGATCCGAACCCTCGGCGGGAGCGCCGCCGCACTCCCAAGCAGCGCACTCTCCAGTGCGCCACGGGGCCGGCCCGTGTACAATTTTTTATAGCAGCTTTTTTTCCCCGATTAATTCACTAACATTCTAAATAGAATAACAGGTAGCAAAAATTTAATATTAATTCAAAGAGGAAAAGGGATTTTTCTGTAATACATGTGCATCGTAAGGAAACTTCATACCTGTTAAGCAGAATAGTCAAATAATTATGTTTTATGTTCAATGTAACTATTATTGAGGGGTATTGTTTTATTCTTTTAAGAACTTAAATCATAGGGTCTAATTAAAATAAACCTTTGGATATAATAATTGCTTGTTTAAAGAATAATAGAGAAGTGGACTAGAAAATCTATTTGCAGTTGGAATAGGGCATGGAAAAGCAACTCAGAGTGATTTATTTGGAGGATTATCATAATATTCTTTTAAAAATACAAAGCATAGTAATTTTTAGGCCTGGTATTTGAATCCTATATGCTCTATCCTGATTTATTTTATTTCATTATGACTTATTTTACCACATAAAACACCTTTGTTAATTAACATCTTTGTTAATCAACACTCCATTATTCATATTAAAATATCACATTTGGCTAAAAGGCCCCATGAAAAGGCGGTTTCAATAAATAATTTTAATTCTGCCCATCCATAGGCAGATGTCATGTATTTTATCACTTAGACAGTATATTTAGAATGATTTATTTTAAAGGGGAATTCTTAGTATTTGAAATAACTTTAAAACATTAAACAAAGATAGGAAATGGAAAATATAGATTAAAAAAAAGAAAAATTTTGACGCCATTAACATCTTTGATATTTATCTTTCAAGACTTATTTGGTACAAATGTAATCTTCCTAGAAAACAAAAACGGGATTGTATTGCACAATCTGATTTCTTACCTACAATATACAATGGATATCCACTAATGTCAAAGATTGTACTCTTACATTTTAGCAGTGATTTCAGAATGTTTTGCCATTATTTACACATTGGAAATATTGAATCAAACAGCTATTATTGGAATATTTGCAGAGTTTCTCTTTTCTTCACCTTATTAGAAAAATCCTGTTATAAATATCGTGCTTACACACTTTTTAAAGTAGCTCTCTAACATTTTTGGAAGTAGAATTGCTACGTACAAATACATGTGGATTTTTAAGAATGTTGACATAAGTTACCAAATTTCCTTGTGAAATTTTCTACGGATATACATACATTTGCCCAACTCTGTACCTCTGCCAACTCCAGGACTATTTCTTAAAGGCACATTACAGTTATTTTTATTATTGATTATCCGCCAGACTGTAGCATTGTCAATTATTAATATAATTCAACATCCGAAGCCACAAACCATAAACACGTTGAAATTACTAGTTTATATATATGTTACTTGAAAATAAAATGTGATACTTACGAACACAGTCACCTTCGCTTTCAATTTCATCAGGGCCACATGGGTGCAATTTTGCATCAGAAATAGCTGCAAAAGATTAAGGCTTGTATATTTATTTTACTGGGCATAAAGATATAAATCTACATATATCCAAGATGACAATTCCTTAAAGAACTATGTTTTACTATAGACTAAGAATTTCCTAGCTGTTCTGTTTTTTTTTTTTTTTTAATAATAAATTTTTCCCTTTAAGGGATGAGAGCAAATGCAGATAAGAAACTATATTTCAAAATAATCATAGCTTTCATATCTTGTTTTCTAAATTTGAGTCTGCTTTATTAAATAAAAGAAAACACAGTACCAATACCAATACTGGTACAGATGTGGAGCAACAGGAACTCTCATTCATTGCTGGGAATGCAAAATGATTCAACCACTTTGGAGAACAGTTTGGCATTTTCTTACAAAACTAAACATACTCTTACCATACAATACAGAAATCATACTCCTTGGTATTTACTCGAAGGAGCTGAAAATTTATCTCTACACAAAAACCCGCACATGAACGTTTATAGCAGCTTTACTCATAAGTGCCAAAACCTGGAAGCAACAAAAATACCCCTCAGTAGGTGAATAAACAAACTGTGGTGCACCCAGACAATATGGAATATTACTTAGTGATAAAAAGAAAAGAGCTATCAAGCCATGAAAAACATGAAGGAAACAGATTAATATTACTAAGTGAAAGAAGCCAATCTGAAAAGGCTACATGCTGTATGATTCCAACATATGAAATTCAGAAAAAGGGAAAACCAAAGCGACAGTAAAAAGATTCGTGATTGCCAGGTGTTGGGGGAAACGGAGAATTCTTAGAGCCGTGAAACTACTCTGCATGATACAATAATAGTGGATACATGTCATTTGAAGTTGTAGCAATGTACCACTCTTCTGGAGGATGTTGATAACAGGGGTGGGGGTAGGGCTATGTATGTGCAGGGGCAGGGGGTCAAGAGAAATCTCTGTACCTTCTGCTCAATTTTGCTGTGAAAATAAAACTGCTCTAAAATATATAGTATATTTAAAAAAATAATAATGAAACACATTATAATCTCCAGAAATGTATACAACAGTTGGTTTAGTGTCAGTTCCTTGGTGATTGTTTCCCCGATACTCATTCACAGGATTACACCAATGAGTCAAGAGCAAGGTAGTAATATTTATAACTCAATGCTTTGAATACAGTTAATTGGTCCAAGAGTAACTACCTCCACAAAGGTAGGTTCGTTAGATTGCTTCTTGAAAGAATTTAGAATTTAAACTGAGAGACAAAGAACTGGAAGCCGAGTCAAGTTAGTGATGGAGCTCGATCGGAATGTCTAGACTCCTATTGCCAATATCCTGGAAGCTGCTCTATTCCCCACAAGTCCTGAGGCTTTCCTATTTGACTCTTCCTCAAATTTGATAGCATATCCTAAAACTTACACTTGATTACATTATTTTTAGTTGTTATTAGTTTTGTTACATGCAAACAAAACAAATTTGAAACAATCTTAACATCATATACACATACATGCATGTACATAATTAGATATATATTAAGATGCAGTATTACTACAAAATATGGGGCCAAAACACACTACTCCTGCCCATTTACTCTCCAAAATTATGTAACATCTGTGCTTGAGGGTTCTTTTAGTTTCTGTTGTTTCTCTATTTGCTTTTCCCAAGGCTGCTTTTGTAAGGAATGCAGACAGCATCCCAGCTCAAAGATTTCATCCAGGGATGAGAAAATTAAGAATCCCTAGAAACTATTAGCAAAGAAAGAACAAACCATTTTGTTCCAACCTTTTGATTCTTCCTGATTCAATCACATGCCCATCATTAAACTAACACAAAGTAGCACTTGTCAGGTGAGGGAAGCAAATGAGTGGAAAGCTATTTTCAAAGTATGTGAGATGCACCACACTTGAGCTCTTTAGTACAGCAGTGAAACACTGTTGGATTGCACAACTAATGTGGAGTTAGCACAAGGAAAGCTATTCTCTGCTCCATGCATTTCCTCTTTACAACTTTCCCCTGTTGTTTTCTCTGCCTGGACATCTTATAAATCTTCACTGCTTCACAATACAGATCAGTGACAGGTAGAGCAACATGGTTGAGCATGTGGACTTCCATAAAATAGGTTTTTATTGCATGCATGCTACTCCGTCACACTGGCCTCTTCATGTACTTTCAACATGTTAGGAAAGCTCTTTCCTGGGTGTCTTTGCCCTTGTTCTACTCTGCATCATGGCCACGTGATTTGCTTACTTTGGTACTTTTCTTCCTCTCCATTTTTAAATAGCTTTATCGAGGCATAACTGGATGTATTTAAAGTACAATATATGACATATTTTGATATATGAATACAACTACTAAAGTATAACAACAATGAAGATAATGAAATTTCCATCATCTCCAAAAGTTTCCGTGTTCTTTTCTAATCCTTCCCGCCTGCCACTCCTCCCATCTGCAGACAGCACTGGATACTAGTACTTTCTGTCTTGTTTCCTGTTTTTAACTGATCAGACTGGCTAGAGAATTATTAATTTTATGGAATTTCTCAAAGAACCAGTTTTTTTCTTTTATTAAATTTTCTCTGTTGTGTTTGTGTATTTTTTAAGGTATGTCTGCACTTTATTTTTTATGGAAATGATTGTACATGTCTGTGGGGTACAGAATTGCATATCAATACCTGTGTGCAATATGTGATGAGCAAATCCGAATAATTAGTACATTCAATATTATACAATGTTATTTTTCATGACCCTTTATCGATTCCTCCCTTACTCCCCATCCCCCTTTCCCACCTCTGATATATGTGTACTCTATTTCATTGATTTCCATTCTGATAATTATTTCCTTTTATTTGCTTACTCTGGGTCTCATGTGTGCTTCTCCTAGTCTCTTAATGTACAAACTGAGATTTTTAATTTGTGACCTTTATTGTTTCCTAATACAGATGTTTAGTGGGCTTTAATTTTAATTAACTTCAAATTTTTCTAATACAGTAGTCCTCCCTTATCCATGCGGGATATATTCCAAGACCCTCAGTGGATGCCTGAAACCATGGATAGTCGTGAACCCTATACATATTCTGCATGAATTTCTTTTCTCTTCTTCACAATTTCACAGATAGATGATTCATTCTCACTGTAGAACTTAGCCACCTCAGCATCCAATTTTTTTCTTTTAAAGCCAAGAACTTTCACTTTTTCACTTAAAGGAAGCACTTTATGGCTTCTCTTTAGCATATCTGAATTGCCAGCATCACTATTCTTGTGCTTTGGAGCCATTATGAAATAAAATAAGAGTTACTTGAACACAAGCACTGCAATACCATGAGTGACAATTGCTCCGATAATCAAGATGGCCATGAAGTGACTAACTGGAAGGTAGCTTATACAGTGTGGATGCAAGGGACAGAAGAATGGTTCACATCCTGGGGAGAAGGAGTGAGATGGCACGAGATTTCATCACGTTACTCAGAACACTGGGCAATTTAAAATGTTTGAATTGTTTATTTCCGAAATTTTTCATTTATATTTTCAGACTGTGGTTGATTGTAGGTAACCGAAACCACAGAAAGCAAAACCACAGACAAGGGAGGACTACTGTATTCCAATTTCCTTAATTGAAGGCCCATAATGCAGTTTATCTTGGTAACTATTTCTTATGCACCTGTAAAGTCTATTTTTCTATCGTTCTGTGGAGTCTTTCCTGATTGTCGTTTCGATCAAGTTGGTGGATAGAGTTTTTCTAGTCTCCTGCATTTTTGCTGGATTTGTTTCCACATGATCAATTACTGACAGATGGGTGTTGATCTCCAAAACTAATTGTAGATTTGTTTTTCTTCTTTCAGACCTAACAGTTTTGCTTCTTGTATTTTGAATCTCTGTTATTAGGTACATGATCATTTAGAATTGCTATGTTCTCTTGTTGAATTGACCATTTTATCATTAGAAAATGACCATTGTTTTTCCTGGTAATATTCATTGCTCTCTAACCTACTTTGTCTAATATTAATGTAGCCACTCTACATTTCTTGTGATTAGTATTACCTAGGTACAAATTCTTCTAACCTTATACTATTAAACTCATTTTTCTTTATATTTCAAGTAAGCAGCCTGTAGTTGGGTATTGCTTTTTAATTCAATTTGACAATGTCTGCCTTTTAATTGGAGTATTTGGATCATATATATTTAATGTGATTATTGAGACTATAAAGTTTAAATCCACCACATTCCTATCTGCTTTCTTTTTGTCCTATAAGTGCTTTGTTCTATTTTTCATCTTTTTCTGCATTTAAAAAATTGGGTATTGGGGCCTGCCCGGTGGCGCACTGGATAGTGCGCCGCTTGGGAAGCGCGGCGGCGCTCCCGCCCGAGGGTTCGGATCCCACATACAGACCGGTTCCCGCTCACTGGCTGAGCGAGGCGCGGGAGCAACACCGACGGTTGCGGTCCCGTTGCCGGTCCCGGTCCGGTGCGGGGGCGACACTGAGGGTTGCGATCCGTTGCCGGACACGGAAAAAGACAAAAAAAAAAAAAATTGGGTATTAAAATTTTATGATTTCATTTTATATTCCTGTTGGCTGATGAGCTATAATGTTTTGTTTTATTTTAGCGAGTGCTTTAGGGTTTTTAGTATAGATCTTTAACTTCTCTTAGCCTACTTTTAATCAATAGGACGTGACTTCATGTGGAGTATAAGGACCTAACTGGCCTGCTAACTTGAAATGTTAAAAATTTAAAAAAGAATATGATATATACTTTATATATTTTCTATGGATTCTTCTAAAGAAATAACAATCCAAATATGTAAACCTTTCTGTTTGAATGGCTTTGGCTAAAAATATAATCTTGAATTAATATTTCTTCTATTACTTGGCTTCTAGAAGTCTCTAAGAATAGATAAAATGTGTGTGAAATATATGTGAATCATATATATGTGAATTTTAAGAAGTAAAACATCTTCAAGAGAATATACTGTTAAAATGAAACTTTATTCTCTAATTTTTGCTGTTTTGGTGATTTTTAAATTAAATATTACTGGCTAATTGTTGTCTACAGCCATATAGAAGCTATTGGCTGGGGGCAACAAGATGTCCAAGTAAAAAACAACACTTCACACACGGCTTTTGGAGATAGAAATGAGCCCGAGAATTCTTCTAAAGTGGTTGTGATAAGGCTTTTTCCAAATAAGATCTTTAAAAGGGAGTAAGTTTCAGTTAACATAAGCCTTCTTTCACCCTTAGAGCTTTCCCTTTTATCCTGTAAGAAGTGCAGATAAAAAGGCTAAAACTGGAGCTTCATCCTGTCACCTTGAAGGAAAAGATTAGTGAATTACAGAGATCTCAGCCTGACATTGTGAAGTGGCCAAATCACCATCAGCAGTGAACACCTGCTCTAGATACTTGGTAAACAAGAAAAAGACACTCAGGTATATTAAGTGACTGTCATTTTTGTTTGCTATCCATGCAGCCTGATTGAAGTTCTAAATGGTATTTCAAGGTAAGCTTTTATCAGCAAATCAGGCAGAATAATTCATGTACATTTCTGCTTAATCATGCATACATTAAGAGTGAAAAATAACAATTTTTTTCCCTAAATTTCACTCTCTCTAAATATTTGGAGAACTTGAACGTGGAGAATGAGAGAGGTAATTTTGAATAGTCAAGGCTGAACAATTGAATAACTGGTAGTGATATGAACAAAACATAAATATTTTAGGTTGTGAGGGAGTGTCATCAAATGCAAATTTTAAGTTTTACATTTCTAAATTCAATGCAAACAATTTATGTTGAAGTGATTATTTGTATTTTATGGTATTCTCTTGGGTGAAAGTTTTGTTTTCATTTTTAATACTTGTCAATGTTTCTTAAACTAACGTAGGTAAATCACTGTTTTTTCCATGAAGCACCTACAGAATTTTCCACAAACATTTGGTAATTCTATAGATAATTTTAAAATAAATAACTATTTTTTCATGACTAGAGTACTGAAAAATTTTAAAGAGAATTTTTTCCAAATCTCTCATCTTGGCTACCCAGTGAGGCTGATGTATCTGTCTGGATTTTCTGCTTCCCAGTGCATGACACTAGCTCTGGTAACTAAGCGGATGCTTCCTCTTATGGGACAGACTGCTCTCAGCCAGTTTTAGCTGGACAGCAGGTGGGGAAATAGTGTGAAGAGTAATTCTGTAGTGACTTCTCAATATGAAGAGAACAAAATGCAGAGCTCCCTAAATGATCAGGCCTTGCTGCCCTTCCAAACCCATGTCTTGTTATGCTCTCTGTCATTCATTGAGATCCAGCATTCCTGCCCTGCTTTCACTCTTGTGAGTACACCACATTCTTATCACCTAAGGGCCTGTCACCTGCTGTCACTGTTGTCTGGGATGTTCTTCCCCTCTCTCTTTGTCTGACTAAAGACTGTTTATCTTCCAACTCTCAGCATCAATACACTTTTGTCAGAAGAGGCTTTCTCTAGTGACACTTCACTATAAATTATATCCTCCCCTAACCTCCAGCATTTACTTCTGCAACAATTTTTAATCTTTTCATTTATACCGTTAATTTCAATTTGTAATTGCCTGAATATTCTGTGCTGTGAGGGCACGCACCACATTTATTTCGTCTACCTCTCTATATTAAGAATCTGCCATGTTGGTTGGAAAATAAGCATGACTCCAACAATGCATATGTGTGAAGTAATCAATGCATTATTATATTTGTAGAATATTGCCAATAAATAATTATTCGAATTAATAAATTTTATAAGTTTATTATTTTCATCTTATTAGTAAACAGCAAACAGTAACTTTACATTATTTCTTTTTTAAAGGTAGACCTACTGCTAGGCAATCAATGATAAAATAAACCTAAACAATTTTATTTTCCATAAATGTAGCCTATATTCCAAAAATAATAAGATAATAAAGTATGCTGAGAACAATATCTTTCTTAATTAGTTTCTATTATCATGTAAAGTGACTTATTTGCTTAGAGATTTTTGGCTAATAATAATATATTTACATCAACTTTAGAAGCCATTTGGAAATAATGTGGCAATAAAAACAGGCAAGAAGTTGGAGTACCTGTCATTGTTTTTAAGAAAAAAATTAGTTACAAACCCAAAGAACATTAAAATCGTTATTTTGCTTTTTTAGTTCAAATAAATACTTGACCACAGGGCAAAACTTATGTTTTCTTTGCTGGCATAAAGAGACAGCTTTTCAAAAGATATGGATGCTAGAAATCTTACAGAAATGCATTTTTCTAATAATACTGGTTCGAATTCCATAGCTATGATAAGCAAAATGATTTTTGAGATTGGGCATTTATGATATATATATATATAATATATATATATTTATGATATATATATATATAATATATATATTTATGATATATATACATAAAATATATACATATATCCAATCACAAAACAATGTCCAAAACCCCAAACAATGTTTCATTCTAACTACTGTAATACCGTACTGAACTATTTTATTTGTTTTGCTATATGTGTGTTATTTGGGGTTTGCTGGTTTGGGGAGTCTAGCAACCTCAGGATGAAAGTGTTCATAAGTGTTACCCATCCAATTATTGTTTGCTGAACCAAGTGTTCACCTTGCTGGTTAATACTGGCCTACCACAGTATTTCTCAGCATTTCCAATCTGCTGCATAATGGTTGAGTCCAGATAACACATTGGGATTTGGTTTCTTCCCATATCTGCTCACAGATGAGCACACTCATCCTTCCCCCAAAACTATAAGACAAATACCTTATTCACCAGCTTCACTACCGTCTAAACAGTCCAAGCAAAAATTACCATTATGTGGTTTCTTTCTGTTTTGAGCTTCTTGCATCTGAGGAGTTGAGCTACTAGTTTGATTAGACACTGCTATCGAATATGTATTTACTGAGTCCTATTTTGTTCAGGATACCAAGTCATGAGACTCTAAAGTAAAGAGCGCATTGCCTGTTTTCAAAGACTTCATAGCCACAGTTGAGTAAAGAGAAAAATAAAACAAAAATTTCACTAAGTTCGGTATCTCCGGTGAGCTGCCTGATAGTGTATTATGGAAGCTCCCAGCAAAGGACCCTATTCCACAACATCATGGTCAGTGTCAGGCTCAGGCGTCTGGTGTTTATTTTATGTCTATATATGTCATTTCTCCTCGTAGGTAACAATCCACAAGAGAACTCTTGATTGCTCTCTCTCCCCAACCTGATGTGTTTGTATTGCAGTGTTTCCCATCTTGGCTGATCAAGCAAAAAACCTAGACATTGTCCTTAATTCCTTCTTCTCTTCCCATCTTTTCCTATATCCAATGCATGAGCTCTGTCTCCAAAAGACATCTCATCCCTAACCCCTTTAAGCCACCGCCATCTCTCTACTGAATTAATGCAATGGCCTCCTGTAGTCTTGCTACATGAATAATGATTTTTTAAATACAATCCTTATATTATTTACCTATTTAAAACTCCCATTAAGACTTTACAGGGTAGTTATGACTCAATCTCGGTCCTCACCATGGATTACTACAGATGCTGTCCTCTTGTTACATCTCTGACCTCATTTTCTGAGACTCATGCACTTACTCTGTTCCTGCCATGTTGTTCGTCCTTCAGTGCCTTAACTGTCACCTTCATTCTTATCTAAGGAGATACAAATTTGCTGTTCTTGTTACCTAGAATGCATTTTCTCTGTCTCTTCTGATGGCTGCCTCGTTCTCTTCGTTCAGAGCTCAGCTCAAATCCATCACCTATTCAGAAAAATCTTCCCCAGGTACCCTTTGTAAGCTAGCATCCCTGTGCCAGTCCATTCCTACTGCATTGGCCACTTTAATTTATAGCAAGAATTTCCAAACTATTTTTATGTTTTGTTTTATTTTTGTTTTGTGATAAACATTTTATGTTAAACTAATCTTAGATTCACATAAAAGTTGCAGAAGGAATACAGAACTTTCCCTTATACCCTTTCCTCATCTTCCACAAACGTTAACACATTACAAAACCATGATACATTTGTCAAAACTAAGAAATTGACCTTAGGACTGTACTCTTAAAGAAACTGAAGACTGTTCAGATTTCACCAGTTTTCCACTGATGTCCCTCTCTGTTCCAGTATCCAGTCTAGGAGATCATATTGCTTTATTCATCATCTTTTCCTCCAATCTCACTTTTTCTTAGTTTTTCGTGATTTTGACACTTTTCAAAAGTACTCTTCAGGTATTTTGTAGAGCATTCCTTAATTTGAGTTTATGTAAATTTTCTCATGATTAGACTGGGCTTATGGCTTTGGGGGAGGAAATACCACAAAAGAGAAGTGTCCTTATTGCATGTTGTCTGTAGACACATGATAGCAACATGCATTATCACTAGTGGTTTTAACTTTAATTACTTGATTAATATAGTACCAGCCAGGTTTCTCCTGTAAAACCACTGTTTTCTTTTTCCTTTCTATACACTATTATTTGCAAGCAAGTCACTAAGTTCAGCCTACAATCAAAATCAGGGGAATTAAGCTCCATCTTCTAAGTGAAGAAGTAGCTACAAATTTTGAACTCTTTTTAACGGAAGCTTTGTCTCCCTTCTTCTACTTATTTATTTCTCCAATCATGTATTTATATAGTAGGAACTCATGGATTTTTTTTTTAAGTTGTGTTCAGTTTTTTATATATCGTCTAAGGCATTCCACTAGATTGTAAATTCCATTAGGGCAGAGATCTCATTTGTCTTCTTCATCACCATATCTCCAAGTCCTAAAATAATTTCTGGCATGAAATAAACATTGGTGAGTGAAAGATAAAATAATATAAAATACGTATTTTTATGATAAGTTACTCATCATCCTTCATCCCTTTATTAAAAGGAAAATAGACTCAAGTAAACCAAATAATTTTTAACACACTCAATCATTATGTTCAATTTAACCAATTTAAGCCAGAAATTCAGCTTCAATCTGGCAATAATGGTAGACCCAGTCTCTTATGGAGATTTGCATACAACCCATCCAGACAATAGCACAAACACAGACACCCAGTTCCACAATTAGCTGCTTCTGTGTATTACTGATGTTTTCTTACCTTCTGCACAGTAGCCCATGCATCCCTGAGTAGGCTGTAGTAAGTACACAAAAAATTTCCCACAGTTTCTTACAGACACTGGAATTTGAAAGAGACAGCAATCTTTTGCAGAGCTAAACAAAAACTGCCAAGTGGCACAAGCTGTCAGTTGCTTGATCTCTCCAGGAGGTGGCAGTGTCTCTGAATCTCTAAGAGACAGCCAGATGGGGGCCTGAGTTCCACAGTGGTTCATCTTTGCATCAGAGAAAACAAAAGTTGAAAATACAATTTATTTTCATACATGGTAGATAAATCGACTTTGAATTTTCTTCTAAACAACCTTTAAAATATTAAATTATCAATCATTTAAAAATCGAATAACTTGTACCTGATACAAGGAAAAGTAATTTTAAGGAATACTAAATTTAAGGGTAACCTCATAATTGATATAATCTTAATCAATGTAAATACCTTTATTCCATTTGTTACATTTGTATCGTAAACAAGAGAAATGCAATGTTGGAAAACTTACTTAGATAGCTAATACATTCTAAGGCAAAATAAGTCAATCTGAAGTCATCTTAACATATAGCACAAACTGATCTTGGAAGTTTTTGCAAAATTGCTGTAAATCGTATATATAAGAAGTTAGTGAACAGTTTAGGAGGCAACAGAAATCAAAGGAGAAGATGGGGCCGGCCCAGTGGCGCACTGCTACAGTGCGCGGCTTGGGAGTGCGGTGGCGCTCCCGCCGAGGGTTCGGATCCCACATACAGACCGGTTCCCGCTCACTGGCTGAGCGAGGTGTGGGAGCGACACCGAGGGTTGCGATCCCGTTGCCGGTCCCGGTCCGGTGCAGGCGCGACACTGAGGGTTGCGATCCGTTGCCGGACACGAAAAAAGACAAAAAGGAAAAAAAAAAAAAAAAAAAGAAATCAAAGGAGAAGAAAGGGATTGTTCGAAATCTGGTGATGGAAAATTATTTACCCATTTTTAAAAGAATGAAGTTAAAGCCTCACTTGAAGCCAATTATTAAAATAATGTCCAGGTGAAAAAAAGAATTAAATAGAAAATGACATATGATTTGAGGAGAACCAAGACACTAACTAAATGCATGACCTTGGGCAACACTCAACATCCTTCTCTCTTGTGTTAGGTGGATAGTAAGGCTGTCACCTCAAAGTGCTATGGTGAGGTACAAGTAAAATAATATATCTAATGCAACTTCTACAAAGCAATGACTCATTAACTGTTAGCCACACTATAATTCTTAATATTATTATTTCTATGCTTAAAAGCAGAGGAAAAATTATAAAGGAAAGATTGATAGATCTGATTAATAATTTCAAGAATATAATATAAATAAGAGTTAAATAAGGAGAAAATTACTTGTAGGTAGTATTATATTGCTATATTATTTATTTATTGTTATACTATTATATTTCTGATTTTGTTTTAACCATGTGATATTATCCAATTAAAAACACTAAGACCACAATAGGCAAAATATACAAACACATAATTCACACAAAAGAACACAGATGCTTCATGAATACATGAAAATATTTAGTATTTGAAAAGGTATTTTTATCTATTGCTATTGGAATTAAAAATCAGCATTATGTTTAAAATAAACAACTCTATTTATCAAAAGCCTCAAAAAGACATTAATCTTCATTGATTTTACTTATAGAAATCAATCTTAGTAAGCACATTCTAAAATTATAACAATGATTATATGTGTGCATGTGCTAATCACAAAGTTAGTTATTATAGCAAACTCCTGAATGTGCACATGTATGGTAGTGGTCTCAATAAACATGATATATATTTAAAACAGAATATTATTTTCAAAACTGATATGAAAGAATTCATAATAACATAGGAAAACGATAATGCTATAACTGCAGGTGAAAAAAAGCAAGCTATGAACATATAGCATGAACCTTACAAAACAATATAAATAGGAGGAAACAATAGCAAAATGTTAACAGTAGTTATTACTGTGTGGATGAATTATGAATAAATATTGTTCCGTTCCTATTCTTTATTTTCTGAGTTTTCTATAATGCATATGTATTACTTTAAACATCACAAATAGAAATCATTTCAACAGACTTGTATTATCGTGTAGAAAATAAGAAAAGTCTGTCAGTTCTCCAGTTGAATGCTCTAAAGTCTTGGTTCAAGAAGAGAATGAAAGGGTGGGGACAGAGAACACTTCTGCATGGGACACAGCAGGAACACGAGTTAGCTGATCTCCAGGAAGAGGGCCAGGGAAACTGTTTCATCTCTACATTTGTGTGGGGCTCTACAACCAATTACAGCAAATTCAGTCAAAGACAAGAACACAAACATATAAGGATGTAGTGAATTTCCTCCAAATTTCTCCAACTTTACTTTTAAATTCTGATTTTGTTTTTAGTTTCTTGCAAACAAAATGTCACAAAAGTGACAAATAACCAAATACAAAAGAGAAAATAAGACTTAGCCATATGCCATAAATTAAACATTGTTAAAATCTGAATGTCTTTCCTGAGGTTTTCTTTACATAAGTGCTTGAAAAGGAAAATTCTGTTACTGCATAATTCATGAAATGTGGATAATGATAAGGAAAATAAGTCTTCTGCTAAGCCATAATCCTATATGATGAGGTAATCTCACTCAAGTAGTAAATAGTAGCTGCATTCCTCTAGGCTAAAAAAAAATAACTTTTAGGAATAGATATCACACCCAGCATGTGATTATAGAGAGTAATATAGAGTGATGAGCACTTTTAGTAATTTGGCAAGTGTGACATGAATGTATTTCTCGAATATTATGGTTCCTGCATTAGCTATATAACACAACTGAAAACCCGCTCATGCCAGGACTCACTTGGGAAATCAGCCATCTGAGATCGATGGAGGCGTGTGCTAAGGGGAAGGGCTCCTGCTGTGGCAGACACTGCATATTGTGCTGCCTCCCCCCCAGGTGCATGACTTTGGTCACATGAATGAAACTCAGTTTCTGCATCTTCATGTATATAATGAGGTAATATAGTTACCTCAAAGCATCACTGAGAGACCAAGTGAGGTTACATACATGATAATGTCCACTAGTGCATGGAATGTCTGAGATGCGAAATAAATGTCAGGTTCAAAACTTTCCTTACCATATTGATCCAATAACTGAGGATGCTGAGGTAATGAATTTAGTTTTTAACAGATTTAGACTTAGTCTCATTTCTTAGATCATGTGAAAAGAAATATGGTAGTAATAACAGGAGGTGAATTGAAAGACTAACTTGTCAAAAGTGTCATAAGTAGAGATAATGTCTATTTCAGGGCAGTACCATCAACTGAATGGGGAATATGAATGAATTCGGGAGAACTTGCATTTGAAAATCATGATAAAGATAATAGAATTCTCAATAGAAATTTAAGGAGTAGCTTTATAAGGAACACAAGCTAACTGAGGAATACCCAAGAAATCATGCCTTACATTCATTATTCTTGTGCTTTTTCTTTGAGGCATTTTGGAAGAAAATGTATTTGTCAAAGCTCCTTAAGTGAAAGAAGCCACTCAGTGTAACTCACTAAACAAGACACTACCACTATGAGAATTATCAATGGTATGGTCAAGACAGTGAACTTTGTGAGAAGTTAAGATGCAGAAAAATGCATTCTGTGTCATTCCATGTGTAAAAGTTCAAAAATAGACAAAATTGAATATTAATGTGTTTGCAAGACCCATGCTTGTATGTCCACAACTATAAAGAAATACAAGGTATGCTGGCTGCACAAATTATGGGTTTGAGAAGAAAGCTTCAGGGGGATGAGGCCACATGCCTCCAGAATATTGAATTTGCTGCAGGTGCACCGTCTTCAGGTTGGGACCAAAAAACATTGGAGGATTTCACCGCCAGGGTGAATTCCCTTTTGTCTTGGAACAGGAGGTGCTAATCAAGCTATCAGAGCCATAAGTTAAGAAATGCCGTGTCAGGCAGCAACTGAGAAGAACTGAAGCACTTAAAATATACAGTATATTGCTGTTTGCAGGTTACTTGTGGTTAAGCACATGAGTCCTAGAGAATGACTGCCTTGTTCAAAACTTGGCCTTTTGACCTGCTAGCTGGGTGACTTTAGGAGCACTGTGCCTAAGACTACGTGTTTTCTGCACTGTTTGATATAAGTAATGATGATAGATTGCATCCTAGGGTTGTAACAATTATGTAAAATATTGTGGGTAAAAACACTTGGTGGATGGCATGGAGCATAACATTAACTATTAATATTACTATTATTATTAGACTAGGTAACATGTGACTGTTCCTTTGGATTATCGCAGTATGATACAAAATTAAAATATTATTTTAGTATGATAAGTTGGCTGTAAGTAAGAGGATTCAATCCTCATACGAAAAAACACATAAGGGGAAGCACATGTCTTTCTTAGTGAATTGAAATACCTCAACACATTTGGTTGGCATCTCAGCAGGTCTGTCAAAGATGAGAAATCGATACCATCCGGGAGAGAGGGAGTGGTCACATATCAGGTCTTGAACAGCTGACTGCTGGAGATGCAAGGAGTCAAAATGGACACTTCTATAAGGACTCCGAAGAAACTGGTGTCCCCCAGGAGAGCACTCCTGAGCTAGGATAGAAAGGACAGGTGTCTTTATGTATGTGTTTTGTTCAGTGATACAGTTCAGTCTTCAATTAAAATTGATTCCCAAAACAAAAATAAAGCAAATAAACCCACTATTGCACATAAAGACCATCTGAAATGTTAGGGTCTCTTAATAACTAAAGGGTGACTTAACTTGCACATTACATAAACACAATGAACAAATACACAATACTCTTCTGTATGTATTTTGGAGGTACTTAAGCTATAAGAACTTTAATTTCATTTAATTTGAACAACCAATATTGCTGATTGTTCTTGATTTAGGATTTGTTTATTCCGTCCACCTCAAGTCACAGGCCCTACAAAGATTCATCCTGGGCCTGGTCCTCCAGATTTGAATGCCATTGTTGATCCCTAAGACCAGCTTTCCCCCAAAGCAACCACATGTCCCCCCCCCCCACCAAATCCTATCTCTGCCAGATCCTGAAATGCAATGAACTGATACTGAAGTTTCATGCATTTTTTTTGTTGTTGTTGTTGTTTGTTTGTTGTTAGTTTGCCATCTTTGGTGCAGAAAAGAATAAAAAGTTTTGAAATTTTTTTCTTTCTTTTTTCTTTCTTCTTTTTTTTTTTTTGTTGGTGTTAGATAAATTATGGGAAGTATCTTCTTACTACTAAGCACAGAAAATGGATTGAGGTGCAGGGGAGCAGGTTTGAAAGAGAAACAAGATAAGACCATGTAGAAAGGAAGAGTTCTGTAGTTTTTTTAGAGAACCTGTTATCTGAATAGTCTTTGCCCTCAAAGATACATTTTCTGTCAAATCCACAGTGGCAGAACATAAAGCTTTTCTTCCCAACGTGAAGAGAGGGGAGAAGAGTAGGCAGCAAAATCAGAGTTATCCTAGAAATCCAACTCTTGTTTGAAGCTCCGCACTCCCAAGTTACTCAAATAATAAGCACCACAAGGAACTGTCCTTATTTGGATAACAGAGTATCTTGCGGACATAGTAGGTAGAAAATCTCCAAATACTATATGTTTGGTGAAGGAAAACACTGGAATAAAGAAGGTATCTATGAGATAGAGATGTGAAAGAAATAATTCAATCATTACTAATATATTTCACTGTGGAAAAAACTTACTAACTGAATAAAACTCCCAAACATTTATTAAGTAATTTTAAATTACAGAAGTGCTTATAAACCATAATCAGTTTCCTGACTTAAACTAACAAGGAGCACAATAAACTGAGTACTAATTTACAAGTGGATCTCACAAGTGTAGCTTATAAACATTGAGTCATTATCATGATGATTATTTTTACTATTTATTTTGTTGTTTGTAGTTATAGCAATTGAATTGTCCAAAAGGAATTATTTTCCAGAATGAAAACTCTCCCTGAAGAATTTTTGTTTTTAGTAAAAGATTTTAGGAGTCACCACAAAAGCCCCTCTTTCTTTTGTCTCTTGTGCCTCCTTACAAATTAGTTGTAAACTTCTCAAGAAGAATTTGACCCGAAAGGCTCTAGTGATGTTGACAATAGCAATCTGACAACACTTGATAAATATTTTATAAAATATGCATAAATAGAATTCAGGGGATGTGCTATTATTTTATCCAATTTTGAAATAATGCTAAGATCCTTCAATATATAAACAGTGCACTAGATTAGAAACTAGGAAAGTATTTTAAAGGAGATTATTAATGAGGTTTGCATGAATTGTTGAAATGTTTTCTCTGACCTCTTCTCTATAACAGAATTTTGTCTTGGGAAAAAAGTCAATAACTCCATCTATATTTTGTGTAGTATTTCTCTTTCCTAAACAGCTCTGTAGTTCTCACATTTCCTTTGATTTTGCTACTTTACATAATTATTTCCTAATACAAAGCTGAAGATAAAGTAAGTGTAGTAGAAATCACTGACGTCAGCAATACTAAATAATTGTGTAATATTTAAACAGGAACTTTATTTAAATAATTTATTTTTATGTAGTATTTATTTCATAGAAATATTCTTAGTTCATATAATTAATAATAACTCATATTTTTATCTATTATTTCACAATTTTTTTCTAAAAATCTACTTGCCTTTTTTAGAATGTTCAAGGTCTGTGTAGAAAGTTTAAAAATCTTAAGCTACACTTTAAAAACTTCATTCTACCCTTAGCTCTAGAATGTATGATATAGTTAACTAAGTGATAATGACAGTGTTGGCTCAGGCTCCTATTTGAGGATTGGGGGCATAGTTTCTCAAGTACTAAAAGAATAACTCCACGAGCACTTTAGATTCATCTGTCGATTTCATGGCATGCTGTGCAGAGCTTTCTAGCAAACCTCCCATATAACTTTTCCCCCTCAAAAAAAAGAAAAAAACTGCCTAAAAAATATTTACATTTCTACATACTCTTTCTTCTTCCTAATATGATTTAAGGCAAGTGGGTAGTGTATAATAGAATCTGCAATTCTTGGATTTCATATACTTTGGGAGAATGTATCAGGTTATAAATAATAAATACATAGTGATAGAATGTGCAAATGGTTTCCTGTATCTGCAAAAGATACAGGTATGTGTTGCTTAATGACAGGGATACATTCTGAGAAATGCATTATGAGGTGCTTTCATTGTGGTGAGTGTACTTACACAAACCTAGATGGAATAGCCTACTACACACTTAGTCTAAATGGTATGGCCTATGTCTCTTAGTCTACAAACTTGTATAGCATTTTACTGTACTGAATACTGTAGGCAATTGTAACACATACTAAGTATTTGTGTGTCTAAACACATCTAAAAATGGGCATAGGAGCTGAATAGACATTTCTCGAAGGAAGATATTCAAATGGCTGATAGGCACATGAAAAAATGCTCAACATCACTAATCATCAGGGAAATGCAAATTAAAACCCCACGGAGATATCATCTCACCCTAGTTAGACTGGCTCTTATAAAAAAGAGAATAACAAGGGCCGGCCAGGTGGCGCACTGCTACAGTGCTCTGCTTGGGAGCGCGGCGGCGCTCCCACCGAGGGTTCAGATCGCACATACAGACCGGCCGCTCACTGGCTGAGCGAGGTGCGGGAGCAACACCGAGGGTTGCGATCCCGTTGCCGGTCCCGGCCCGGTACGGGCGCGACACTGAGGGTTGCGATCCGTTGCTGGTCACGAAAAAAGACAAAAAGGAAAAAATAAATAAATAAATAAATAAATAAATAAATAAATAAAAAAAAGAGAATAACAAGTGCTGGCAAGGATGTGGAGAAAGGGGAAATCTTCTACACTGTTGGTGGGACTGTAAATTAGTACACCTATTATGGAAAACAGCATGGAGGTTTCTGGAACAACTACAGCTAGAACTACCATATGATCCAGCAAGCCTACTATTGGATATATACCCAAAGGAATGGAAATCATCATATTGAAGGGACACCTGCACTTCAGGTTTATCTCAATACTATTTACAATAGCCAAGATATGAAGTCAACCTAAATGTCCATTGACAGATGACTGGATAAAGGAAATGTGGTATACATACACAATGGAATACTACTCTGCCATAAAAAAAGAAGGAAATTCTGCCATTCACAGCAACATGGATAAACTAGGAGAAAATTGTAAGTGAAGTAAGCCAGGCACAGAAAGAGTAATACCTCATGTCCTCACACATATGTAGGAGCTAAAAAAGAAAGAAAGAAAGTGCATGAAACAAAGAAAAAACAAACACTATAATACTTGGAACATTCAGAAGGAGAGAACAGAACTATGGTTACTGGAGGGGGGAAAGGAGGAAGGGAGGGCAGTTAGGGAGAAATTGGTTAATGGACACGAAGAATGGGTGTGTTTTGTAATGATGAATATGACAACTATCCCGATTTGATTATCACATACTGTACACAAATACTGATAGAGTCAACTTCACCCCACAAATATGTATAATCAATTATGTTTCAATAAAATAAATAAATATACATATGTAAGCATAAAAAAGGTACAGTAAAAATACAGTATAAGATAATAAAAAGGTACACCTGCATAAGGCACTTGCCCTGAGTAGAGCTTACAGGACTAGAAATTGCTCTGGGTGAGTTAGTGAGTGGGTGGTAAGTGAATGTGAAGGTCAAGGACATTACCGTGCACTGCTGCGAACTTTATAAACACTGTACAGTTAGGCTGCACTAAATTTATGAAAAATATTTTTTCTTCAATAATATATTAACCTGAGCTCACTACAACTTTTTTACTTTATTAACTTTTTAATTTTTTTAACTTGTTGACTTTCATAGTAATGCTTAGCTTAAAATACAAACACATTGTATAGTTGTGCAAAATTTTTTTTCTTTATATACTCATTCATAAGCTTTTTTGTTTTGTTCTTTTTTTACTTTTCAAACTTTTTTATTAAATACTAAGACACAAACACACTTGTTAGCCTAGGCCTACACAGGGTCAGGATCATCAATACCACTGTCTTCCATCTCCACATGTTGTTCCACTGGTACATCTTCAGGGGCAATAACATGCATGGAGCTATCATCTACTATGATAACAATGCCTTCCTCTGGAACACCTCCTGAGGGATCAGCCTGAAGCTGTTTTACAGTTAACTTTTTTTTATAAGTAGAAGGAGTACAGTCAAAAATAGTGATAAAAAGTTTAGTGCAGTAAATATATAAATCAGTAACATAAGCAATTATTATCAAGTATTATGTAATGTACATAATTGTGTGTACTATACTTTTATACAACTTGCAGCACAGTAGGTTTGTTGACAACAGCAGCACCACAAACATGAGTAATGCATTGTGCTATACGACATTATGACAGATACAACATCACTAGGTAATAGGAATTTTTCAGCACCATTAATGATCTTATGGGACCACCGTCACACACGTAGTCTGTTGTTGACTGAAACACTATTATGTAATGCATGACTTTGTAAGGTAACCTGCATTAGATTGTTTTCTGGTTTAATACATTGGCCAGGTCTAGAATTCTTTAAAATTCAGGATTGATTGATAAATATGTTTAAAAAAAAACAAAATAGATTATTTTATTTTTAAGAGAGGTGTGGGCCGGCCCGGTGGCGCACTGCTACAGTGCGCCGTTTGGGAGCACGGCGGCGCTCCCGCCAAGGGTTTGGATCCCACATACAGACCGGTTCCCGCTCACTGGCTGAGCGAGGTGTGGGAGCAACACCGAGGGTTGCGATCCCGTTGCCGGTCCCCGGTCTGGTACGGGCGCGACACTGAGGGTTGCGATCCGTTGCCGGACATGAAAAAAGACAAAAAAGAAAAAAAAAAAAAAAAAGAGAGGTGCATGCATAACACCTGATGGCAGGCATTTTATAATAAGAGAGTTTGTAATTATAAAACCTTCCGTATATTGCCATGTGAGAATTTCAAGTATTTATAAATTTTAAAAATATTATAACTTTTCTAAAGATGTGGGAAAGAGAGAAACCACTTTTTGGCTCTAAATTTAATGAGAAATAAAAATTAGTAATTTAGCTTCTGTTTGTTTGTTTTAGGTTTTTTTGGTAGCTGATCAGTACGGGGATCTGAACCCTTGACCTAGGTGTTATCAGTACCATGTTCTACCCAATGAGATAACTGGTCAGCCCTAATTTAGTAATAGAATTTTGGGCTCTGTGGCAGCACAAAAGGCTAAAAAGCAAGGCAAAATAGTGACTGTTTCACTAAATCATTTTGCTTTGCCCTTCTTTATATATCAAGAGGTAAACTGAATGCCTTTTACAGAGAATACAAATAGAGTGAAAGTAAAAAGATGGAAAATGATATATCATGCAAAGAGAAAGCAAAAGAAAGCTAGAGTGGTTACAAGAATATCAGATGAGGACATTAAAACAAAAAAAACGTTACTAGAGATAAGGAGGAACATTTTATAATGATAAAGGGGCTAATCCATGAGGAAGATAATACAATTATAAGCATAGGTGCACCTAATAGCAGAGCACTGAAATATATGAAGCAAAATCTGACAGAACCTAAGGGGAAAAATACACATTTAACAATAATAGTTGGTGACTCCAATACTCCACTTGCAGTATGAATAGAAAAAATGAACAGAATATTTACTTGTAAATAGAGACTAGAACAACACCCTAAACCAACTTGACCTAACAGACATCTATAGAACACTATTCCTAATAACAGCAAAATATAAATTCTTCTAAAGTGCACATGGAACATTCTCCAGAATAGTACATATCCTAGACCATAAAACAAACCTCTAATAATTTAAAAAAGTGGAATTCACACAAGCATGCTCTTTAATTGCAATGGAATAAAATTAGAAATTTAAGAAACTTACAAATATGTGGAAATTAAACCTAAATAATCACTAGGTAAAAGAAATAATAGAAAAAAATTAGAAAAGACTCAGAAAAGAATTTCGAATATGGATGCAGAAATTATCAATGATATATCAGCAAACCAAATCTGGAAACATAGAAAAAAAATAAGCCATGACCATGTGGGATTTATTCTAGGAAAGCAAGGTTGGTTTAATATCCAAAAATGAATTATTACAATACATATCAGTAGAATGAAAATCAAAATTCACATGGTTATCTCAATAGACACAAAGCATTTGAAAAAAATCAAACACCCTTTTATGATAAAATCAGTCCACACACTAGAAATAGGGGGGAATTTCCACAACTTGATAAATGGCATCTACAAAACACCTACAGCTTAAATCATGCTTGATGAATAAAGACTAGATACTTTCCCAAAAGATCAAGAACATAAAGAGGATGTCCACTCCCACCACTTTAATTCACCATTGTACTTTAGGTTCCATACAGGGCAATTAGGTAAGATAAATAAATAAAGGTATCCAGATTGAAAAGGAAGAAGTAAAACTATTTCTACTTGCAGACGATATGACCTTATATAGAGAAAATCTAAGGAATCCACTAAAAAAATGTTAGAACTAATAAATGATTTCAGCAACATCCTTATGCAGTGCAATAAACATTCTGAAAATAAAACTTAAAAGTAATTCCATTTATAATTGCTTCAAAAAACCAAAATACTTAGAAATAAATTTAGCAAAAGAAGTGCAAAACTTATACTCTGAAATCTTTAAACATTGTTGAAAGACATTAAAGATCTAAGTAAATGGAAATATATCCATGTTCATGGATCAGAAGACTTAATGCTTTTAACATGGGAATACTCCCCAAATTGTTCCACAGATTCATGACAGCTTCTATCAGAATGCCAGCTAACTGCTTTGTAGAAACTGAAAAACTAATTCTCAAACTCACAGAGAATTTCAAGGAACCCAGAATAACTAATACAATCTTGAAAAAGAAGAACGAAGTAGACAGACCCACATTTTCCTATTTCAAAATTTACTACAAAGCAATAGTAATCAAAAGAATGTGATACTGGCATAAGGATACACATACAGATCAATGAATAAACTAGGGAGTCTAGAAAAAAAAAACAGTTTAACTATGGTCAACTGATTTTTGACAGGAGTGCTAAGACCATTCAATAGGAAAGGACAGTTTTTCAAAAAAAGTGTTGGGATGGGCCGGCCCGGTGGCGCACTGGATAGTGCGCCGCTTGGGAAGCGCGGCGGCGCTCCCGTCCGAGGGTTCGGATCCCACATACAGACCGGCTCCCGCTCACTGGCTGAGCGAGGCG
>NW_007726142.1:1382733-1388501 GCF_000696425.1 Galeopterus variegatus | reverse complement strand
CGAAAAAAAAAAAAAAAAAAAAAAAAAAAAAAAAAAAAAAAGTGTTGGGAAATCTGGATAGACACATGAGAAAGAATAAAGTCAGACTCTAACCTTATACAATACACAAGAATCAACTCAAAATTGATCAAAGATCAAAATATAACAGCTAAAACCGTAAAACTCTTAGAAAAAAAGCATTGTGCTAAATCTTCATAACTTTAGGTTTGGCAATGGATTCCAAGATATGAAAACAAAAGCATCAACAACAAAAAAATAAGCAAATTTAGCTTCATCAAAACAATAAATAAAAACTTCTGTGTTTCAAACGACACTAGAAAGTGAAAAGACCACCCACGGAATGAGAGAAAATAATTGCACGTCACATATGATAAGAGAATTGTATCTAATATATACAAATAACTTGTTCAACTCAGTAACAAAAAGGCCAATAATCCAATTTTTAAAATGTCAAAGGATCTTAGTAGGTGTATCTCCAAAATGATATACAAATGTTCAAAAAGTATGTGAAAAAAAATGCTTAACTTCATTAGTTATTAGGGAAATGCAAATCAAACCACAACAAGATAAAACTTCACACCCCCTAAGATGGCTACAACCAAAATGTTAGATAATAACAGGTATTGAAAGCAATGTGGAGAAATGGGAAACTTCATATATTCCTGCAGAAATATAAAAAACAGTGCAGCCACTATAGAAAACATTCTGGCTTTTCCTCAAATGGTTAATCATCCAGTTACCTTATGACCCAGTAATTCCACTTCTAGCTATATACCTAAAAGAAATGAAAATATTTTTTCCCACAAAACTTTGTACCTGGGTATTCATAGCAGCATCATTTATAATAGCCAAAAGGTGGAAATAACCCAAATGTTCATCAACAGATGAAGGTATATACAAAATATGTTATATCTTTAGAATGGAATATTATTCTACCTTATAAAGAAGCCAAGTACTGATAACACACTACAAGATGGATGGACATTAAAAACAGTATGCTCAGTGAAAGAAGCTAGTTACAAAAGAGAAGCTATTATATAATTCGGCTTATATAAAATATCCACGATAGGCAAATTCACGGAGACAGAAAGATTAGTAATTGCTCACAGCTGGGGAGGCAGAGAGGGTGGTGAAGAGAATGGGAGATGATAACTAAGGATACAGAATTTCTTTCTGAATTGATAAAAATGTTCTAAAACTACAGTGATGGATGCATATTATCTGTGAATATACTAAAAGCCTTAGAATTGTGCATTTTAAGTGAGCGATTTGTATGATATATACACTGTATCTTAATAAAGGTTTTTTTTTAAGTCTCAGGGATTTTCCATTCATCTCTTCTTCTATTTCTGCTCTATAAAACATAAAGAAGTTACCAACTATACCATGATATAAGCTAACCTGGTAAGGAATAATATTTGCCTTCAGTAGAGAGATTACACAGCCATTGTATAGAGGAAAAAAAAAGGGTTATGCCATCTGTAGTAAACATGGAGCATCTTCCTTTATATATTGGTCAATTTTTTTCTGGAAATATCTAACTGTAATGAATGCATATTTATAATGTTATTACATGTATTTTTAAAAGTTCTTCATAAAGCCCGAGTAAATCTGTAAGCAAACCAAACAAGGCACAGACCAATGATAGCATGGTAAGGTGCATCATTTCAGGATATAATTAATAAATTGGGTTTTAATATTCTTTTTAAAATTTTACAAGGGAGAGTTCTTGCCCCCCCCCTTTGTATAGAGCAAACTTATGTTAGCAAAACAGATTAAAATCAACAAGATAAGACAAAACTATACCCTGAACATTATAAATGTTGCACGTAATTTTTTAAGCCTCAGATAGTTGTACAAAAATCAGGCTTACTTCTAAAAAACATAAGAAAAGTTGCAATAGAAGAACAACACTTTTTTTTAGTATTTTTTTAGTATTTCTATTTGAACACAAAAACAAGCAGAAAGGGCTAAATAACATCTTTTTGTATTAACTTCACTGTATTTTAAATTAAGTTTTATTTGTTGTCAGTTAAAGTGGGAAGTAATCTCTCCATAGAGATCTTTTTTACAGCAGCAACACTGCCTCTACAGATATACAAAAAATATACCACACAGAACTTAACTGGGTGATTTACTGTAGGGATAACATGTTCACCAATCAACAATTTCCGGGGCTGGGGCTGGAGGTGGAAATCTCCCAGTCTGGGACTGAGCTCTTTTCTGATAGTTCAGATCTGCTCCCGCTAGGACACCTGGCAGATCCTAGTGAAAGTTTCTTGCAGTAATTGAAAAGGACCTTCGAGAGCAGGATATCAGCAGGAAACAAAGACACAAAAATAGGACCGAGGGTCTTAGAGGAGAAGAGGAGGCAGCAACTGCCTGTGCGCAAAAGAAAACCGAAGAGCCCCAGCCTAAGTGACCGCGTCACAGACCGCGGTAGGACAGAGCGGAGGTGGGTGAGGGACACACGCCTTAAAGATGCACAGGGACACGCCGCGTGTCACCCGAGAAGTCGGCCCCCTCCTCCTGCGGCCCAGGCGGCGCCCCCGCGCCCCTACCTTGCTGACCTTTCCCCGGGGCCAGGAGCATCAGCACCAGCGCCAGCGCCCAGGCGCCGCCAGGCATCGCTGGGGCCGCGGGTGGCGCGGAAGGCGTCGCAGAGCCCGGACGCGGGTGCTGGGAGGATGAGGCCACCGCGGCTCCTCAGCGCTCCTCTCTTTGGACGTTCTCGGTCCGTTCCGGCTCGGCCCTGAGGGAAGCTGCTTGTCCTCGCTCTGGGGCGCAGCCAGTCCTTTCCCGGGACAGCGACGCGAGGAGCTTTCGCTCAGACCCTCTGCGACGCCTCCTCCCAGCCCTGGCTGCCCGCCCGCCTGAAAGCCACGCCCAGCCTGTCCCAGGACCCCGTGGTGCGCCCCGCTGTGGCTCCTCCACCTTGTATGTCACCCTGCTGTCGCACAGCCAGGGGGCAAGCTCCCGGGATGCAGCTTGGAACGTTGTGTCTCGCTATCCTAACGGATGCTTCAGAAAAACTTGGTAATCCTAGAAACTGCTCAGATGGCCCAACAATAAAAGAAGCCTTGCAAGGTTCTTTTGGAAGGGGCGGTGACCCCGACAGTGACTGCAGGCAGAGCCTTAGTCAGGGCTGTGGGTTTGCTCCCGAAGGTGAACATGCTTCTCAGAAGATGCTCCTGGCACCTTAGATCTCAGCGATAAACAGCGGGAGGAGAAAGATGAATGTTGCGACAGTAGTAGTCCTCTCATCTGCTTCTGTGGCGGGTTTTCAGAAATGGAAGGGACTGCGTTTATACACTATCCAAACCGTGGGTTCTGTCACCATTTATTTGCTGATGATTCCCAGAGCTCTCTCAGCTGTCCAGTGGTGACCCAGGGACCCAGGATCCTTCAACACGTGGCTACATGACTCTAAGTTTGCCCTGAGAATGATTTCCAATCCATCCAGCTGTCTTCAGAGGTGTAGTTGCCTCTGCAGAGAGAGCAGGTCCTTTTTCAACTTATTCTATATCTTTTTATGTCTGGAAATGAAACCTCACTCTCCTGGTTTTTCTCTGGCAGTCTCAGTCCTTGAGTCCCCCTATCCATCACCTGGGACTTTGCCCTCACAGAGCAAAGACCTGAAGGGAAAGGAGAACGTGGTCAGCAGAGGGTAGCCAGGAAGTCCTGGTGGGCACCAACTTTCAGACCTCAGTTTCATCCATAGATTTGGTTAAATTAGGCATGGAGGTGAAGGCAGGAGGTGCCCAAGTGCATAAGGAAATTCTTTTTTTGTAATTCTTTTTTTAACGTGAGAAGAAAATTATTACAATTTTAAAATTTAAAACCTGTCTCCAAAAGTAAAAGTATTAACCCATTTGGGAAAATAATTTCTTTGTTTGGCCACGAAACTTGTGTGTAGCCCCTTTTTATATGCAGAAAGAACACGCTATCTTCTGGGATAAAATTTAAATATAACCTTTTGGTGGGGGTGGGCAGATGGTTTTCATCTTAAAGCCTAATTTTAAAAGAACAGTTTAATGTGAGAAGGATGAAAACCCAGAGATTTCTTAGCATATGTCTTTAGTCTCAGCTTATGAAGTACTAATAAAGCTGAGACAGAAAATAAACATCAATTTTCTCAGTCTACTTGTGAAATCACCAGGAACAAAGTCATAGTTAAAATCAAGATCAGCTCATAATAGTCCTGTTGTGAATTTGTTGTTGAGCAGTGTCTGTAGAAATGCAATAAACTTTTTTCCTTCTCGGAAGACATCACTTATCTGACTTCCACCAAACATACAATTTAAAGTATAGTGGGTCTTATTTTTCCCTGCAAGTTTTGATTGATAAATATCAGTTTATGAGTTCATAATAAACTTGTATCAAAAGATCAATTTTTCTCCATATAAGTGAGTTAATACGGAAAAAAACTAAAAAAAACTGAAAAATTTTTTTTTTTTTTTTTTTTTTTTTTTTTGTCTTTTGTCTTTTTCCGTGTCCGGCAACGGATCGCAACCCTCAGTGTTGCCCCCGTACCGGACCGGGGACCGGCAACGGGATCGCAACCCTCGGTGCTGCTCCCGCCCCTCGCTCAGCCAGTGAGCGGGAACCGGTCTGTATGTGGGATCCGAACCCTCGGGCGGGAGCGCCGCCGCGCTTCCCAAGCGGCACACTATCCAGTGCGCCACTGGGCCGGCCCAACTGAAGAATTTTTTAAAATAAATTTATCTAAACAGGCTTGGGTCTGCAAAAATGTACTGACTGAAAATTAGTTGCAGGACTGTATGAGAAAAAAAAAGTAATAAAAATGAGGTTTTAATATGTCTATGGAGGTTAGTCAAATATTGGTGTAAAATTCCATTTTTTAACCTTTTTTAATTTTGAAGAGAAGAAAAAACAAGGGATGTGTGCTTCCCTAGTGATAGACACAGATGGTACTTGTAAAGTGCAGTAAATATCACTGAGAGAAATAATAAGAATGTCCAAGGGAAGAAGAAATGAAGCCAAGAGCTAATAAGTACAGGGGAGCTTGAATAAATAGAAAAGCCTATGAGGAGAAAATTTCAAAAGATGATTATCTTGGAAAAAAATAAATTAGGTCTTGTAAGATTCATTTAAAAAATGCAGATGGGCTTGTATGGAAGAAAAAAAAAAAACAAATTCAGGGGGCAGAATGATTAAGTGCACAAACCTAGGGTTTGGGACACTGAGGCTCTAATCCTAGATCTGCTATCTATTTACAGGCTGTGTAATCTCTAACAGCACAACCAACCCCTCAACCTCATTTTTCTATGCAATGGGAATGATGATAATACTTACCCCATAGAGTTTAAGAACCAAGAGTGAGTGTACACCTGTGTGTGCGTGCAGAGCTGGAAGGGGGTTGGAGAGAGAGCACTTAGAATACTGTCTGGTCCAGAGTAGCTACTATGAATGGATGTAATGGTTTACTATTATTAAAACAAGGGTGACATTCAATATAATTGGACTTTTTCTTATATAAAAGTGCATCATTTCTTTTTTTTTTTTTTTGTCTTTTGTCTTTTTTTTTTTTCCGTGTCCGGCAACGGATCGCAACCCTCAGTGTTGCCCCCGTACCGGACCGGGGACCGGCAACGGGATCGCAAGCCTCGGTGCTGCTCCCGCGCCCCGCTCAGCCAGTGAGCGGGAGCCGGTCTGTATGTGGGATCCGAACCCTCGGACGGGAGCGCCGCCGCGCTTCCCAATCGCGTGGATTTTATCAAATGCTTTTTCGGCGTCAATAGAGATGA
>NW_007726142.1:1367595-1382723 GCF_000696425.1 Galeopterus variegatus | reverse complement strand
TTTTTTTTTTTTTTTTTTTTTGTCTTTTGTCTTTTTTTTTTTTCCGTGTCCGGCAACGGATCGCAACCCTCAGTGTCGCCCCCGTACCGGACCGGGGACCGGCAACGGGATCGCAACCCTCGGTGCTGCTCCCGCCCCTCGCTCAGCCAGTGAGCGGGAACCGGTCTGTATGTGGGATCCGAACCCTCGGGCGGGAGCGCCGCCGCGCTTCCCAAGCGGCACACTATCCAGTGCGCCACTGGGCCGGCCCAACTGAAGAATTTTTTAAAATAAATTTATCTAAACAGGCTTGGGTCTGCAAAAATGTACTGACTGAAAATTAGTTGCAGGACTGTATGAGAAAAAAAAAGTAATAAAAATGAGGTTTTAATATGTCTATGGAGGTTAGTCAAATATTGGTGTAAAATTCCATTTTTTAACCTTTTTTAATTTTGAAGAGAAGAAAAAACAAGGGATGTGTGCTTCCCTAGTGATAGACACAGATGGTACTTGTAAAGTGCAGTAAATATCACTGAGAGAAATAATAAGAATGTCCAAGGGAAGAAGAAATGAAGCCAAGAGCTAATAAGTACAGGGGAGCTTGAATAAATAGAAAAGCCTATGAGGAGAAAATTTCAAAAGATGATTATCTTGGAAAAAAATAAATTAGGTCTTGTAAGATTCATTTAAAAAATGCAGATGGGCTTGTATGGAAGAAAAAAAAAAAACAAATTCAGGGGGCAGAATGATTAAGTGCACAAACCTAGGGTTTGGGACACTGAGGCTCTAATCCTAGATCTGCTATCTATTTACAGGCTGTGTAATCTCTAACAGCACAACCAACCCCTCAACCTCATTTTTCTATGCAATGGGAATGATGATAATACTTACCCCATAGAGTTTAAGAACCAAGAGTGAGTGTACACCTGTGTGTGCGTGCAGAGCTGGAAGGGGGTTGGAGAGAGAGCACTTAGAATACTGTCTGGTCCAGAGTAGCTACTATGAATGGATGTAATGGTTTACTATTATTAAAACAAGGGTGACATTCAATATAATTGGACTTTTTCTTATATAAAAGTGCATCATTTCTTTTTTTTTTTTTTTGTCTTTTGTCTTTTTTTTTTTTTTTGTCTTTTGTCTTTTTTTTTTTTTTTGTCTTTTGTCTTTTTTTTTTTTTTTGTCTTTTGTCTTTTTTTTTTTTTTTGTCTTTTGTCTTTTTTTTTTTTTTTGTCTTTTGTCTTTTTTTTTTTTTTTGTCTTTTGTCTTTTTTTTTTTTTTTGTCTTTTGTCTTTTTTTTTTTTTTTGTCTTTTGTCTTTTTTTTTTTTTTTGTCTTTTGTCTTTTTTTTTTTTTTTGTCTTTTGTCTTTTTTTTTTTTTTTGTCTTTTGTCTTTTTTTTTTTTTTTGTCTTTTGTCTTTTTTTTTTTTCCGGGTCCGGCAACGGATCGCACCCCTCAGTGTTGCCCCCGTACCGGACCGGGGACCGGCAACGGGATCGCAAGCCTCGGTGCTGCTCCCGCGCCCCGCTCAGCCAGTGAGCGGGAGCCGGTCCGCATGTGGGATCCGAACCCTCGGACGGGAGCGCCGCCGCGCTTCCCAAGCGGCGCACTATCCAGTGCGCCACTGGGGCCGGCCCAAAAGTGCATCATTTCTCAACATTAGTCTATTACAATGTGCTGCATAATTTAGAGCAACCTTACTAAAAATCACATATTTCTATATCACAGGAATTTCTCATCCCACGTTTTACCAAATGAGAGAGCTCTTGCTTTCTTCTGAAGCCATCTGGATAGAAATACTGACCCACACTGACACATAGATTCTCTTTCCCGGAAATGCAAAATTGGCAAGGTTTTTTGTATGGTTTACGTGAGCTAAACACAAGTACACTCAGCAGCAGAAGCTGAGCCATATTTGTTTATGGTCAAGCAGTGAAATCTGATCAGCTCAGAGAGAAAAAATACTGAGGTGGATGCTCAAAGCGGTGAGATGAGAAACATGTGAGAGTGATAGAGAAACAGAGAAAATCATACACACACAGAAAGAGAGAGAGGCAGACAAAGAGAGACAGAGAAAGACGAATATACTAATTCCTGATGATTTTTCACTTTGTGGCTCCAGAATCTTGCAAGAACTGCCTATATTTCTTGCCCTGGAGTTTCATGAAATACCCCCAATACACTGCCTATGAATTGGGTTTAACTCAGTTTAAATTTGTTTTTGTTGTAGTTATTGTTTGCAACTAAAAGAAAATTGTCTAACATCATTAAAGATTATAAGCCATATAAATTATTAAAGATTGTATTATGCTCATGCATTTTCCTAGAGAAGAAAGAAAAATGCAATCATAATTTGTATTTAAATATTGCAGTTGTTTGATTAGGGGGGAAATAGACTGGTCATTTGGCCACACAGAACCTACTCAATCAAAAAGTTTCAGGGAAAAGTATAGTTTATTTGAAGAGTAAAAAAAGAAGAAAAAATTGATTTCATACTTTTAATTTCCAGAACTGTAAGATAAGATGAGAAAATCGGTAAAAAACTTGTGTTATTTTAAGTCATGAAATGTGTGGTAATTTGTTGAAATAGCAATGGGAGTCTATCATAGTGTTTTTTTTTTTGTCTTTTTTCGTGTCCGGCAACGGATCGCAACCCTCAGTGTCGCACCCGTACCGGACCGGGACCGGCGACGGGATTGCAACCCTTGGTGTTGTGGGATCCGAACCCTGTATGTGGGATCCGAACCCTCGGCGGGAGCGCCGCCATGCTCCGAAGTGGTGCACTGTAGCAGTGCACCACCGGGCCGGCCTATCGTAGTGTTTGAAGAACTAAGAACCACTATCTAGGATAGTAAATGTATCCTGAATACTTATTTTTTAACCCAAGTTAATTAGGGTGTTTCTGGTTAATTAATATTTAAGTTTCTTCTTTTTTTTGGATGGTGTTATCTCTCATTTCTACACTTTCTGTGTTTTCTGCTTTTATTTTTTACCCCCCTTGACAGCTCTATTGAGGTAAAAATGACAAAAATTGTATATATTTAAGTTGTACAATGTTACATTTTCATAAACATATATATTGTAAAATAATTACACAATCAAACTAATTAACATATCCATCACCTCACCTAGTTAACTTTGTGTGTGATAAGAACATTTAAGCTCTATTAGCAAAGTTCAAGTATACAATACAGTAATATTAACCATAGGAACCATGATGTACATTAGATCCCCAGAATTTATTCGTTCTGCATAACTGAAACTTTGTACCCTTTGACCAACATATCCTCATTTCCCCCAGCCCTTAGCAACCACCATTCCAGTCTCTACTTCTATAAGTTCAACTGTCGGGCCTTAAAAACTAATGCTACCTTAAGTGACATTACAAGTGGCGCCATTATGGGCCCACAAGGGCTTATTAACATGGCACCCTAAGATGGCACTGGGAGGAGGTAGGGTGGGAGTGTCTGCGGGAACCTTGCCTTAGCCCTTATTGGCCAAATACGCACTTCTACTCTCGTGAACACTGCGTGATTGCAATAGCTAGGCATTGAGACAGGATGCATGCTCTCGTAACCTTTAAGCTGATTGGAGGATGTAAAAACCTCCCTTCCCCATTTGCCTTTAAAAGCAAGTGCTTGTGTGATAATAAACGGAACTGCTTGACAGAACCCCCGCTGCGTCTGAGTGTCCTTTAACGGGCTGGTTGGGGCCGGCAGCTGTGCTCATCTCTCTTCAGGGCTCTCTTCCTCCATCTCCTCTCAATGCAGACCGGGAAAAGAGGAATCTGGGCAATCCTCCCACCTACCAGAAGGGACACCAAGGGAGAGACTGATAGCAAGGCAAGGGCTGTTTGGATCAGCTGGTGGCAGACCTAACATTCAACTGTCTATTTTAGATTCCACATATAAGTGAGATTGTGCAGTACTTTTTTTTTTCTGTGACTGACTTATTTCATTTAGAATAATGTCCTCTAGGTTCATACATGTCACAAATGACAGGATTTCCTTCTTTTCTTAAGACTAAATTAATATTCCATTTATATATATATGTGTGTATATATATATATACACACATATATATGTTATTTATTTGTTCATCTATTGATGGACACTTAGGTTAATGCCACATCTTGACTATTGTGATTAATGCTGTAGTGAACATAAAACTGCAGATATCTCTTCAGCATGCTGATTTGATTTTCTTTGAATATATTCCCAGAAGTGGAATTCCCTGAAGTATATTGTAGTTCTATTTTTAACTTTGTGAGAAATCTCTATACTGTTTTCCATCATGGTTGCACTAATTCATGTTACCACCAGTGGCATACAGGCCTTCCTTGTTCTCCAAATCCTTGCCAACACATGTTATCTTTTGTCTTTTTGATAATAGCCATTCTAACAGGTATGATGTGATGTTTCACTGTGGTTTTGATTTGCATTTCAGTGATGATTAGTGATGTTGAGCATCTTTGCATATACCTGTTGGCCATTGGTATGCTTTCTTTTGAAAAATTTCTATTCAGGTCCCTTGCCCATTTTTTAATCTTTTTTTTCTATGTATATCATTGTCAGGCCTTAAAAACTAACGCCACCTTAAGTGACATTACACGTTGCACCATTATGGGCCCACAAGGGCGTATTAACATGGCAGCCTAAGACGGCGCCGGGAGGAAGTAGGGTGGGAGTGTCTGCGGGAACCTTGCCTTAGCCCTTATTGGCCAAATACGCACTTCCACTCTCGTGAACACTGCGTGATTGCAATAGCTAGGCATTGAGACAGGATGCATGCTCTCGTAACCTTTAAGCTGATTGGAGGATGTAAAAACCTCCCTTCCCCATTTGCCTTTAAAAGCAAGTGCTTGTGTGATAATAAATGGAACTGCTCAACAGAACCCCCACCACATCTGAGTGTCCTTTAACGGGCTGGTTGGGGCCGGCAGCTGTGCTCACCTCTCTTCACGGCTCTCTTCCCCCATCTCCTTCCAATGGGGACCGGAAGGAAAGAGGAATCCGGGCCATCTGCCCGCCCACCAGAAGGGACACCTAGGGAAAGACTGATAATGCGGCTAGGGCTGTTCGGGTTGGCTGGCGATGGACCCGACATATAATTGTTTGGGTTCCTTATATATTTTGGATATTAACTCCATATCAGGTGAATGGTTTGCAAATGTTATCTCCCAATCAGTGGGTTACCTCTTCATTCTGTTGATTGTTTCCTTTTCCATGCTTCTGCTTTTTAGTTTGATATAATCCCATTTTTCTATTTATGCTTCTGTTGCCTGTGCTTCTGGGGTCATATTCAAAAAAGCATTACCCAGACCAAGTGAAATAAGCTAAACACAGAAAGAAAAATGCTGCATAATCTTACTTAGATGTTTTATCTAGGGGGGAAAAAGGCAAATACACACAGATAAAATAAAACAGTGATTATCAGGGATGGGAGAAGAAGGGAGAAAATGGGTATATGCAAGTCAAAGGATACAAAGTTGCGATATGTAGGATGAACAAGTCTAGAGGAACATAGTTAATAGTGTTGTATTGGATTCAGGAATTTTGCTAAAAGATTAGATTATAGGTATTCTTGCCACAAAATGGGGTAACTTTGTGAGATGATGGATATGTTAATTTGCTTGACTAAGATAACCATTCACTACATATCTGTACATCAAAACGTCATGTTGTATACCTTAAATACAATAAAAAGAGAAGTTTTTCCCCTGTGTTTCATCTAGTAGTTTTTTTACAGTTTCAGGTCTTAGGTATAAATCTTTAAACCATTTTCAGTTGATTTCTGTGTATAGTGTGAGATAAGGGTCCAATTTCATTCTTTAATAGTTTTATAGTATATTTTGAAATCGGGTAGTATGATTTTTCAACTTTGTTCTTCTTGATCAAAGTGCTTTGGCTACTGGGTGTCTTTTGTGGTTGCATATGAATTTTACAATTGTTTTTTCTATTTCTGTGAAAAATACAATTGGAATTTTGATAGGAATTGTGTTGAATCTGGAGATCATTTTGGGTCATATGGACATTTTAGCAATATTTATTTTTTCCATTCAGAAACACAGAATATCTTTTCATTTATTTGTGTATTCTTCAATTTCTTTCCTCAACATTTTATAGTTTTAAGTGTACAGATATTTCACCTCCTTAGTTAAATTTATTCCTAAGGATTTTATTTAGTTTTTTGATGTTACTGTAAATGAGACTGTTTTCTTTAAAAAAAATTTTTTTTTGCGTAGTTCATTGCTAGTGTATAGAAACACAATTGATTTTTGTATGTTGATTTTATATCCTGCAACTTTATGGAATTCCTTTATTGTTTCTAACAATTTATTGGTGAAGTTTTTTAGGGTTTTCTATATAAAATCATGTCATCTGCAGATAATCACAATGTGATTTAAAAATGAGATTGGAATAGTAAAGTTTCTTCGAGTAAAGGTAGAGGTGTGTATTTTCCTTTCAACAGCCAGCCATATGCATCAAGTAATACCATTTGCATCTGAAGTATGCATTATAAAGTGCCTTTGAAATTGAAATGTCTGGTTAGAAAGTGTCATGGCTATATTTGAATGTTATTTAGACTCTTCCAGAAGCCTTAAATAAAACGTTGTAGCAGGTGACAAAGCTATGTGACATTTCTGGGCTTGTTTATATGATTTATGTATCCATCCCTCTCTAAATCACAAAGCACTTTGGGCCTCATAATTATAACCTGTAATATAATAGACAGTTTGTTGCTGGAAATGGATTGTTAGATTTACAAAACAGTCTAATAGATGTCAGTAAATTTAGTTTTTATCCTGCTTATCCCAAATACCTGCCCTAATTCAATATGAAATAAACCAGATATTTTAGAATACACAAATTCTTTTTTTTTTTCCTTTTTGTCTTTTTTTACTGACCCTCGGTGTTGCGCCTGCACCGCGCTCAGCCAGTGAGCGGGAACCGGTCTCCACATGGGATCCGAACCCTCAGCGGGAGTGCCGCCATGCTCCCAAGTGGCGCACTTCTCCAGTGTGCCACCGGGCAGGCCCACAAATTCATTTTTTATAACAGCTTTATTGAGGTGTAGTTTACATGGAATAAAATTCAACTTTTTATAGTGTACAACCCAGTGAATTTTAACATAGTTACAGAGTTATACAAACATCACCACAACACATTTCCATCACTCTGAAGAGAAACCCCATAACAATTTATAATCACTCCCCATTTCAACCTACAATCCTGGGCAACAACTAATCTACTTTCTCTCTCTATATAAGAGACGTGTTCAAAAAGTTCATGGAAAGGCTCCTATTATCTTTTAATTCCATTTTTCCACAAATTGAAGTACCCTTTTATTTGTCTTTTTTTGACACTCCACTTAAATGGAATCATACATGATTTTTTTGTGACTGGCTTCTCTTACTTTTTGAGATTATCCATGTTGTATATTTACTAGTACTTTTTATTGATAAGTAATATACTATATTATATAAGTAGACCACATTTTGTTTATTCATTTATCAGTTGATGGACATTGGGGTTGTTTCCAGTATTTGATCATTATGAATAATGCTGATGTGAACATTTGAGTGTAAATTTTTTGTGTGGACATACATGTTCATTATTTTAGGTAGAGTTTAAGAAGCAGAGTTGCTGGGTCATTTAATAAGTCTATGCAACATTTTTTAAGAAACTGCCATACTGTTTTCCAAACAAACTTGCTTTAATAATGAAAAGAAATTTGAGTAAAATATGCACACTCAGCTTGTATTTATTCTTCTCCAAAAATTAGGTATCTTGTTTTTTTTTATGATTTCACTTCAAAACCATATTGGCAGCAATGTTAAAATACCTTAAGCCATTATTACTTAAAAAAATAACTGATTACTTCAAAAATGTCAATGTATTCCATTTTATACTAAAGTGCAATCTCTTAATGATTTCTGTTTGTATAAAATTGGAATGACAAGTTTTGAAGTTAATTTCTAAAAGGTTCCCAAACTCTTACCATGAATATTTGACCTAAAAATATTGCCAAAATTTCTGAGATTTTCAGCTGTTTTTCTTCACAAGTGATTTGCCTTTTTGCAAACGTTTCAGACTTCAAATACAGGTTAGAATGTTGAAAAAAAAACAAAGACATTAGTATGTACTTCAGTGTGTATAATTAAACTCCTGGATTTTCTGATATTTTAGGTATTATGAAACTAAAGTTTGTGCATATATGTAAATTATCATGTTAAGAAAAAAATAAGCATAGTTGGATTGATAGACTTTGATTCCAGATTGAGGTCTGATACACTGAAAGCAGAATGACATTGGACAAGTTATTTAAAAGTTCATAAAATTTATTTTGTCATTTGTAAAGTGATGATCATAACCCAATGACTACTTAAATAGAGAAGTTTCCAAAATTCTCTAATTGATGGCAATACTCACCCCGTGACTTCTAATGTTCTGAATTTGTAGACTCTTATTGTAGCTGATTAAACCAATGATCCCTGCCTGATGAACAGGAAGACCTCTGGCATCACAATTCTACCCAATGCAAGGCTCCAGGACAGAGACTGATTCTCTGAACCCACCATGTTCTTACCTTTGGAGAATTTGAATTCTCAACGTGGAAAGTCAGCTGCCAGGACTCCACTGCTCTGAGAGTGCCTGCATTATAGTGAGGAGGCTATCCACATTGGTTAAGACCACGAATCTTGGAACCAGACTAACTTATTCTGACAACTAGCTCTACCACTTCTCATCTAGGTAACTCTGAGCAAGATACTTGACTTATATTTGCCTTTATTTCTTTATCTGTAAAATGAAGTTAATAACAGTACTTGCCTAATAAGGTTACTTGGCAGATTAAACCAAACAATGCATGTGAATTCTTAGCACATGTACCATGTAGAACATGCTCAATGAATGGCCGAGGCTCTTATGATAGTGTTATTTTTTCTCATGTAGCCTATCAATGCAAACTGTTAACGCAGCATGTCTTTTCACTGTAGCTGGAATAAAACTAAATTACAAGAATTGTTGGGAAATTTAGAGATTTTCTATGGCCTTGACAAATCCTTTCTCTCTCTCTCTCTCCTGTTTTTCTTCTACTCACTCCTTACAATTTAGCTAATATATCACCTCTAAAACACTTCACCAAACTTGAAGTCTGGGTAAGAACCTCCCTCCCATCATGTGCTCTCGTGACTCCCTACCTTGTTACATTGATGCCTGGTTTAAATGTGACATTACGTATCTGCTACTTAAGCTATCTGGGAAATGGGAAATAATATATTAGTGCTTATCATTGGGAAATTAAATAAAAATAATATATTTATGTTTATTTATATATTATTTTTAGCATAATGCCTGTCAAATACTAAATAATTGACAGAGATACTTTCTGTATATTTCTATATTATTTGTAAGCACAGTGATTGAAATATCTTATTTAATTGTTTGATAACAATTGGAATATGAGATCCAAGTGGTCAGAAATACTCGTTGATCATCATTTAGCCTGAGCAGATCTATATTCTTAGTCCTCAACTGAGCCAGAACCACTTTGCTCTATGGGTTCTGCCCAGCTTTTGCTCTAGGTTTGACAAATTTTCTATACAGGGAAGACAGTAAATATTTTCAGCTTTGTAGACAGTATGGTCTCTGTTGAAACTTCTTTACTCTGTCACTGTACAGCAAAAACAGTGATAACTAATCTGTAAATAACTGGGTATGGCTGTATGAGAGTAAAATATTACTTCCCAAAACAGACAGCAGTCAATTTGACCTGTAGGCCATAGTTTGTAGATCCCTCATGAATCCCTAAAAGATTACACGTGTAATTACATGTATTATTATTTACTTGCTTTCCACATAGAGAATTTTCTTCCTTAATTTTTAATATATGACCTTATTTTTTCATTGAAGCTCATTTCAAACCTACTTTAAAACTGCATCTCCTAATCTGCATAATAAAAATAGTAAAAAAAACCTGTTTATAGCTAAATAAAATTTACCAATTTTAGAGCTGGAAAAGTCATCTAGATCAGTGGTTTTAAGCTTATTTTAAGATTAAGAACAATTTATTCATTGAAAATTGTATGTTTCCAAAGTTTTACCAGACCTGCCAAAAGCAGTTTGGAAAACATGGTTCAACGGTAGGACAGACACTTAAGATGTTCACAGAGCAGGGCAGAAGATGTAAATATGTGACAATTGATTGGTACAAGACCACTGGGAGAGGTGGGGACTAGGGCATAAAGGATACATTCATCATACAAAGGGAGCAGCTGCTACTGCCAGCTGATTGTTGTGATAACAGAATTTGGGCCTATTTTGCCAGGTGGTTACTTTTTTCAATAAAGCCAATCTTTTTCTTTCATTTTTTTTTAATTTTTATTTTTTACATTTGTGAAAAATTTCAAATTTAAAATTCAGCAATTATTTCAAAACGAACAAACAAAACAAATGAAAAAGAAACATTATTTAGGCCTAAGGAACAACTCTAGTGGGAGCTGCCAATTAGCAACTTCTGCTCAAAATCGAGGTCCTCATTTTATCGGTAAGAGATGGAAGATCAGAAATTGTGATGACTTTAGTAAAACTATTGCTAAATTTTAGCTTGTAATTAAAATTTTTATATGAGGCAGGGATAAAACACAGGTCTAATTAGCTTCATCAGTAAATGTGATTAGCACATATATGTATTTTTGCCTCTCTTGGTTTGTATAATAAATATCTTCAAAAATTATTATACAAATCAGAATTGTTTGCTGAAAATTTATTAGTTTTCAATCGAGAAAAGAAGGAGGGATGGGATGAGACTGTAGCTCTCCACATATATGACACTGAACATCCGTGTGCAATCAAATCATTTAGGGGAGCCTGTCTGCCAGGTGACAGTGAAGCATTACATATCTCAGTTTCACCCTCAATCTTGTGACATTGAATCTGGATGAGGAAGAACCTACAACTCAAAATAAGCAGAGATGAATATAATTCATTACAAAAGGAGACCAAAAATTTTTTTCATGTTGAGGAAACATTCAGCTTCTCTAAATTATGTCAACCAACTGCTTTAATGATAGACTTCAAATGAAATGAAGCCTTTGAAAAGACCTCTTTCTTGCCCTTGAACTACCAAAGAAAATTCCTAGTCTTGCTTCTGGGAACTGAGTTTCCCCTCTGTTATTTCTTAGAACCCCAAGTTGTTTCTATTGAATGGCAGTTTCAACTCTAGGCAGTTATAAAAAAGGCATATGCCACTAAGGCACTATAATAAAAGGATTTTGTAGATGACAGAGGACATTATATGAATTAAATGAAGAAAGGTTTCAAAAAACATTAATTACTATGTTCAGATTCCATTTCTTAAAATCAAGTGTATAGCTCACTAGATAGAAGCAGGACATAGACAAGAAGTTTTCTGGGAGTACTTGGCAGAAAAATCTCTTTTTCAGTGGTTCACTTTAAACCTTAATTTCTAATAGTGATTACCTTGCCTTAATAAATCACCATGACCTATTTCTAATGATAAATCTCTAAAAACAATAGAATAGAGTAAGTGTCAAGTTGGAAAAAGGTGAGTTGTTTCCTCTCCTCATTGTATTAACAATTCCTAAGAAGTTGAAATATTAATATTTATTATATTTTTTGTTTAAATAAATATTTTAACAGGCTGTGATTTTGGAAGCACTGTAGCTGAAACAGAGGTAATACCCGAGTCACTTAAAAGTAGTGAGAAAGCTGTATCTGTCAGGGTGCATGCAGGAAACAGCACTGTGATATAATAAGTAGAAAGGAATTTAATAAAGGAATTGAATTCTCATGAAATCATTCCAAGTGATGACAGAAAGACTCTAGTCTAGATTCCCAAAGTCTCAGAGCACAAAGATCTGACCTGATGTAGGAACCCCTAACCCTTCCCTTGTCAGAAATGTGAGGAAGCTGCCCATGTCCCTGCAGCCACCAATACCACTCTCAATGGCTGCAACAGTGCTGGATGGAAAATGTAACAGAATCTGGCCATCACCTGTACTAAAATGCTCCTAGACAAACATAAAACTGAAGACTGGGCACTGGAATGTAGCACAGCTACAGAAAACCCACTTCTTCACATTCTTTTGTCTGAAGAAAAGACATAAAGCAGAAGCAAGCTGGACCCTGCTTCACACAGGCCTCCTAAATCCCACATGAGTGATTCTAATGATGAGAATCAATTTGCATCTGGAAAGCTACCTGGAGAGTGTGTTGTGGAAGCAAAGCGTTTGATTTTTCCAGCTGCTGTGGTACAGGAAAGCAGTCTAAGAGACGAGAACGAAAGGTGAGTGCCAATTGACCATATCCAAGACAAACTCAAGAAGCTAGCAAATTCCATGAGCAAAATATTAGCTATACCCAGTAATCCTTTAGTTGCTCCCTCCTTATATCAACTGGCTCTGTTTTTTCCCACTAATCAGTTCTCCTTCTTCCCAGCAATTTCCTCTGTGTCTTCTGTAAACCCAAATTATAATTGAACCCATTTAATCTCAAACTCTCTACTAAATCTTCCCTCCACCTTCTTGTCCTATCTCCTTATTGCCTTACTGTTTAAAAGAAAACCATTCCATGTCACAGTTCTTAGAGAAGTATTCACTAGACCAAATTTGAAGTTAGTGTCGGCATTCTCTTGAATTCTCAATATCTCCCTTATCCTATTGCTCCTCTAAAAAAAAAAAAAAAAAATGCTGATTTCCAACTATGATGATCATGAGATGTAAGCACACTCTTTTTACCCCTTCTCTTTACTGACCTTCTGCCTACTTAATGTTTGTAGAGGACTTGAGCATCCGGACAATAGTTTTCTCTGTCCTTGGTTCTGAAATATCTCTGGGTTATATACACAGATTTTGAATGACCTTTCTCATTCTGCTAAATTCATCATCTTTTCATTCCTCATCTTTAGTGACTGTCACCGCCACTCTATTTCAACACAATCCAATGTTAAATTTCTTCTTGATGGGTTGACATTTTAATCAATAAATAATGTCCTTTGTATCTTGTCACATTTTGTTTTAAAGTGTATTTTGTCTAATAAATATAGCCACCCCGGCTCTCTTTTGGTCACTATTTGCATGGAATGTCCTTTTGCATCCTTTCACTTTCAACCTATTTGTGTCTTTATTGGTAAAAAATGTCTCTAGTAGATAATACTATGTACAGTTATGTCAATTTTAAAATTCATTTTACCAATCTCTGCTTTTGATGAGAGTTTCTTTTACATTTGAAGTAATTACTAATAAGGATGGGCTTACTTCTGCCATTTTGCTACTTGTTTTCTATATATCCCCAATTTCTCCATTTCTGCCTACTTTTATGTTTAATTGATTTTTTGTAACATACTGTTTTGAGTCTTGTATTATTTTTGTATATTTTTAAGTTGTTTTCTTAGTAATTTCTATGGAGATTACAATTGCCCTCTTTATCTTATAAAAATCTATTTTGAATTAATACCAACAGAGTTGCAATAGCACACAAAAATTCTGCTTCTATATAGCTCATTTTTCTTCTTTTGTGTAGTCACAATTACATCTTTAAGCATTGTTGTGAATTGAATGTCCCCTCCCCAAATTCAATGGAATGAAGCTTGACCCCCATTGTAACAGTGTTAAGAAGGTGGAAAATCCAATTATGATATTCAAAAGGTGAGGCCTTTAAGAGGTGATTGGATCATGAGGACTGTGCTCTCATGATGGATCCATTCATGGATTAATGGGTTATAATGGGTTATCACAGGGTGGTTCTAATGGCTTTATTTTTTTTTATTTATTTTTTTGTCTTTTTTGTGACCGGTAAGGGAGTCGCAACCCTCGGTGTGGTGTTGCCCGCACTGCGCTCAGCCAGCGAGCACACCGGCCACTCCTATATAGGATCCAAACCCATGGCTGGAGCATCGCTGCACTCCCAGCACCGCACTCTCCCGAGTGCACCACGGGGCTGGCCCTCTAATGGCTTTATAAGAACAGTAAGTGAGCACATTAACTCTCTTGCTCATGCCATTTTCATGTCATATCCTGGTCACCACAGGACTCTGTAGAGTTCCCACCCAGAAGAAGCCCTTGGACCTTGGACTTCCCTGCTTCCAAAACTGTAAGAAATAAATTTGGTTTTATCTTAAATTACCCAATTTCAGGTATTCTGTTATAAGCAGCAGAAAATGAACTAATTCATACATTGTGTTCCAATTTACTAATGTGTAATTATTCTTTTATGCATTTTTAAATCATATACAAATAGAGTGATGATACAATAATGATATTTTTTTTTGTATTTACCTATTTAGTTACCTTTACACTAGTGATTATTCATATTGCTTTCAGTTACAATCTAGTGTCCTTTCATTTGCACCCAAAGGACATCTTTTAACCTCTCTTATAGAGTAGGTCTACTAGTGACAAACTCCATCAACTTTTGTTCATCTGGGGATGTCTTAATTTTTACATCAGTTTTGAAGATATTTTGCCTGATATAGAATTATTGGTTAGCTGTTTTCTTTTTTTTTTTTTCTTTCAGCACTTTGAATATATCATGTCTCTGCCTCTGGCCTCCATAATTTATGCTGAGAAGTCTGCTGTGCAAATCTATGTAAAGCTAAATGATGTAAACAGTTTTCAGCTAGCATTTAAAGAAAAGTAAAAACTTAAGTCTAAATAACACAAATCCTGGTTCTTTGAATAATATATAGCAATAATACATACAAAACAATAAGAGATTTTTTAAGTTGGCTTTATTTTGATTACAAATGAATTATTTTGATATAAACACAATAGTTTCCTCAGGAATTCATTTTACTACAATAAGCCAGATAAGTGAACCTATATAGACATGCCCTAAAAGTAGCAAATGGTTTATGAAATGAAATGTCATGACTCCTAATTATCTAAGACCACAGTTGTTTTAATAAGCTTTGATAAATTAGTAAACCCAGATAAAATGTGGATACCATTATTGTTATTTGATAACCTAAGTAGCTTATTGAAAAAATACATATTTTTGCAAAGTCTACATGTTTTAGAAGTAATTTTCTCTGGGCCTCAAAATTATATATATATATATATATATATATATATATGAGGGCTCTACAAAGAGCTCATAGAGAGATGTGTATTATCTTTTTTTTTTTTTTTT
>NW_007726142.1:1336248-1367362 GCF_000696425.1 Galeopterus variegatus | reverse complement strand
TATATATATATATATATATATATATATATATATATAAATTTGTCATCTACTATCTGTCACTGGCAGATAATTTTTCCTCATAAAAGATTCTATGTATAGGCCCTTGACCTGGCTTCCACATATTTGTTTGGTCATTACTGAGCAAAACTCAAAGTATGTTAAATTTATTTTTGGTGCCTTATCTCTTTCTCTTGACAAAGGAAACTCCATCTCTGCCTACCCCATACATGTTATCCAGCCATGCTATACTTGTTTTACTTAAGTATGCCTTAATTAATTTCTAATAAATGATATGTTATACCCCTGATGTATTCATATTATAATAGAGAATAATCTTCAAAGTAATAACAAAAATTGCCACAAGATTCCACTCCTCTTATTTCCCAGTAAACCAATTATTGCCACATGGTATATATTCTCCATCATACTCATACACACGTAGAAAACACACACAGATATACACACACATCCTCATTCATACATACTCATGTGGATTTGGGAGTTTTGGTTTTTACAAAAATGAGACTATGTTATATTTGTATAAAAATATTTTTTTCTTGAAAACATACATCATTCATTTCATCAGGTACAAATTTATAGTTCTAACTCATTTTAACAGCTACAAAATATTATACGTTTTTGACTTATCACAGTTCATTCAATATTCAATATTTATGAATAAGCAATTTCAGCTTTTTGATGATCCATCTTTTAAAATTCTGTCATACAAATCTTTTGTAAATAATCTTTCATATGGCCCTTTTAGCTTTATGGACTTTATATTCAAATTAGGAAGTGCTAAGTCAATTTTTTTTTCATTTTGTTTTGATTAGTATTTCTTATGAATTTCTAAAAAACATAAAATAATTAACATTCCCATGAGCAATACATGATAATCTTCCTTTCTTCACTTTGTGATGGCATCATCCTTATTAACTTCACAAATCTAATGGATGAATGATCATATTCTTTTTTTGCTTTATTTTGTATTTCTTCAAGCACTGGTGAAAATAGCATTTCTTCACAATTATTGATCATTTCAATTTTCTTGTCTTTGACTTTTTTATGTATTTATTTCATTTTTACATTGAGCTGTCTTTTCTTATCAATTTATAAGAACACTGTTATACTGTGATTATTAAACTTTGATTTCTCCTATTTGTGGCATTTTTCCTCATTCTTTCATTTGTCCTTTGAAACACAGCCTTTAATTGCCAATGAAGCCTGATGCACACTATGACAGAGAAAGGGATTCTTGCCTTGAAAAATCTTTCCCAGGATCCATTAATTATACCTTCTAGATAATTAATTTGGTTCAGTGTATGCCAATTAGCCAACAATATTTCTAAGGTGAGGCAGGAAGGAGGTATAGGAGAGAAAATAGACAAATCAGGTACAACAGTTATATTTACAAAATCTCTCTAGCCTCAGGATTATTTTAAACAGTTTACTGGGATTCTAGAATTTTACTCCCCATAACATCAATACACTATGTATTTGAGAAATTTTCTTGTAGATAAATTACTTCATAAGTTCCTTCCATCTCTTTTTATACTTGAATCAAAACCTAGTTTCTGTAATAACACAGCACCAACAGCAGAAGCAGAAGTAACAATAAATTAACTACTACCCTGTCCTTTGCCCTCTCTTAATACTAACTTAGAACAAGAAGGGAGTCAACATCCTTGCCTTGATGTTGACTTAGGGGGATGTCATTTGGTCTCATAACACTGAGGTGGTGGGGATCCATGACTTGGTGTCTAGAGCACACAGTACTGGTCATCTTCAGCATTACTGTAGGATGTACAAAAAAGACTGTGGAATTGACCCAATGGCCTTACTTTGCCAAACTTTGTTCAATAACAGTCAAATACATTTAAAACTGATGATAAATTGAATATATCAAACAATATACACAAACAAATAATTTCAATCTATTAGTATTAATTTTGTTAATTACATGTATCATTTTACATTTGTTCTTTGTGAAAACAGACTCTTAAAAACCAATTCTAAGCATTTGGAGAACTTAAATTTCTTATTCTTTTTCAAATTCACTTTATATTTCCTCTGGACCTAATGCACAATGTGTGTTCAATACATATTTGTTGAGTTAATGAATGAATTTTGATGCTTTCTTTGAAGTGGCAGGAAACAAAAGATATAAATCTAAATATCTAAATGGATACACAGAACACAGAGTACCATCAAGTTCTACACACAAGCAAAAAAGGACCAGAGCATTCTGTTAATTACAAAAGGTAATGCATTGAACATTAAAAACAGATTAAGGTCAACAAGATAATAAAAAGACAAAATCATATACTGAACAGTCTTGAAGTTGCACTTAATATTTTTCAAGCTGCCAATAGTTGTATCCCAGACAGATTTATTTCTGAAAAGAAAGGAAAAGAAAAAAAATCATTAAGAAGATAAAAATAAGCCACATTTCATTTAGCATCCCTATCTGTATGAACAAAAGTAGGAATGTCTAATAAATGTTGGATTTTTTTGTCTTGTTTTCCTTTTTAGACTATACTGTATTTTAAATTATGTTTTATTTGTCACAGTTTAAAGAAGCTGGGGTGTGTGGGTGGTATTCTTTCAATATAAAGCTCTTTCACAATAGAAAAGTTGATTCTAAAAGATATCTAATGATATTATAGATAGAAATTATTTTAAAGATAAAAAAATTGTCCAGTGTTACACTTCTCACTGTGTAACAAAGACACAAAAAAGATTACTCAAAGCCACATGAGTGCAATGAGAAGCCCAAAAGGACTGCACCTCAGTAACTCCTCTGTTAGGAGGAGAAACTGGGTACAGCCCCAATTCAAAGTTAGCTTCTATTTTTATTATAAAAATGATGTTTCACAAGAAAAATCAGTTGATTCAATCGTTTCAAAAGGATACAAAGATGTGGGCAATGTGACAAAAGTTATCTATGGCTAAGTATAGCTTAAACAATAGAAACTAGTAACATCATTTGAATTAACAATGTTACATTCCAAAGTACAATTTGTGAAAAGCTAAGTTTATCAAACTGTGATCATTATCTAATCTAAAATATAACCTCTCCTTAAGTGATTTAAGCAAAAGTTACATTCTCATGATTAAATCTAAGTATAATTGTCTCTAAAGTTTCCATCAACAAACAGCTTGCCCTTAGCAAACATTTTTTCACATTTTTCCCTACAGCAATTCTTTCAACATTGTTTAACAATAATTGGTATGTTAAATAATCAAAGTACATAATCCATCCTTAAACAGTGATTAGAATTGATTAGATGGGCTTTTTGCCCATTAGCTGTAGGCCATTGCCTCCTAGCTAAGGACTTTTGTTCCATAAGATTTTTAGCTAAAGAACCCTGTCTAAAAATCAAGTGAGAATCAAGATTTTTAACCCTCTACACTTCCCCCCTTTTAATTATAAAAAAGAATCAGAAGAAATCAAGGAATCAGAGTCAACAGTGGAAGCAAGGACGTTCTGATGAAGAACAGTCAGCATTACTTCAGTTTGATGAGTCTGTTGGAACATGGGACATAACAGTTTAATCATTAGAAAAAAACACAAAATACATAAGATAATAATTCCAGCAGTAATGCAAATTCTTATGCTTAAACCAGAAAAACAATGGGTAGGATTAAGCCAATGGACCAAATCATTTAAATGATTAATAATAATCTTTTAAGCTTCTCCTTGAAAGTAGTCATTTATTTTTTGTGTGGTTTAGATAAAATCAAACAGTGCAACTATGGCAGTTGCTGCTGTAGCAGTTCTAGCTGTGGCAGCAATTATGGAGGTGATAAGAATGCCCAAGAATCTCTTAGGGTGAACTCACTCTAGAGCAGAGGTGACTTGCTCCAGGGCAGAATTCCCCATCCATTACAAGTAAGATTAACCAACAACCAGGACTCTGCTCTTTGTTTTAATATACACACATGAGAAATATTAAGATTGGAGATATTAAAGTGTGTAATGCAAGGAGTAAACCAAATAGAATTGTCAGGGAGAGTAATATTGAATCCTTGGATATAAGACTCTTTAGAAGAATTAAAATTAATGATTGAAATAATAGTTATTTGAGAGAAGTTGGCAAATATATATGGTCAAGAGGTGTCGGGGTTGGGGGGAGTCAGCATCCACGCCGGCGCCAGTGCTCCGACAACTAGCTGAACTGCGTTTGGCTCAAGGGAACGAGGCTGAAGATTACTCCCTGCCTCCTCCTCCTTGTGTGAGAGGGAGTGGGGCAGGAGAGCCCAGGAGATAGGTAATTGCAGCCACAGGCCCGAACCCGGCTCGCAAAGGAACACTCAGACATGGTGGGGGTTCTGTCAAGCAGTTCCGTTTATTCAACTCAAAGCCTACATATTTATGCATAAATGGGCTAAATGGGTGGGGGATTCTGGCAGGGGTCTCCACCTAACAAGCCAATCACCCTATAGGTCATGCATGCATGCATGGCTCCTGCCTATGCTTATAGTAAAGATCATGAAGTGTCCACGGGCCTGGAAGGCTCTCTGCACCAATGATGCTAAGCCCTGTAAATAGGGTAAGGTTTTACCTGATACCATAGTCACTCCCCCTTTACATCCTCCAGGCGCCATCCTGAACATGTGTGAAAAACAAAGAAGGGAACAAGCAGTCATCATTAGGTGTAGCAACCATCTGTGCCATGAAGGTAGCTGCCACCCAACAAAGAGGTGCAGATCATAAATGAATCAATGGTATCATTAGCTATCCAATGTAATTTCTCATTTCTTTGAAATTCTCCTTGTTGTATAATATGAGAGAAAAATGGAGTGGTTAAATTCCAAATGGATTTTTTTTTAAGGAGAGTAATATTGATCATAGCACACCCTCAAGAGAGGACCCACTAAACAAGGATTCTATTGAGAAAACTGACCAGAATAATTAAAAGGAAGAGTATAATTCCAGGTGGTATTGGAATCCAGTATACCATGATTTTCTAAAGTACAACTTCCATATAATTTATTTTCTATGCAAAATTTTTTGAACAGCAAGAGACCTAATTAAGGTCCAGAATGTCTCCAATAACAATCCAGAGGTGAGAACAAACAGGAATGTTGGGTTAAGGATGACTGCTTTTCCATTTAGGATTTCCACCAACTCCTGCAGTTTGAATAAATATTTGATGTTTCCCAGCTATAATATGAATAAAAGCTGTAAAAATATGACTCATATACTACTGTGGTTGAAAGGGAATGCAAAGGGCCAGCCCATGGTTCACTTGGGAGAGTGTGGTGCTGATAACACCAAGGCTACAGGTTCAGAACCCTATATAGGGATGGCCGGTTAGCTCACTTGGGAGAGCGTGGTGCTGACAACACCAAGTCGAGGGTTAAGATGCCCTTACTGGTTATCTTGAGAAAAAAAAAAATATAGGGAATGCAAACGTTGCTAACAATAAAATCAGTCACTACACATAAAGGCAATTCTTCAACAAGGAAATGCCAATTATGAAAAAGTTTGTGCCATCTGTTATGATAACCCTTCTTACTACAATTTATTTTGCAATCTTGTAATAGACCAAGAGGGGGAAGGCAATCACTTCCAGTGTAAGCAGTATCATTAGATGAAAGAGGAGGCTCTGAATCACTGTAAGTAGATCAAAAATTGGAGGATTCAAGACATGGGTCCAATAAATGTTTTTACTTAGGGGAGGCTGAATAAAAAGGAAAAGCCCATATATTATGAACAGGCATGTTACCTTCCAACCTTTGGAATTTATAGTTACATGAGCAAGCATGGCTAGAAACAGGTTTTCTGGCATCTTTGGAGTTCTGGTAGTTTCAAGCCCTCATGGTGCCACATGATATGGGTGAATGGCCTTTGCTGGTATCCAAAGGGGGCCTGTAGGAGAAAGAACAGAAGACCCTCTCCCCTGGGTTCAACTGGCCCCAACCACTGTGGTCTTTGTAGTGGATGACCATGTAAAACCAATGGTTTAGGTCTTTCCTCAGTGGTAATAAAATGTCATTCAACAACTATTAAATTTTGAAAATTATAATCTAAAAAATTTAATGTGAATAAATCCTTTAATACCTGTTCTTGAGGGGCCAGACCTTCTTCCATACTCCCCGTTTTTTGTTTATTTAATTAAGATTTGCATAGGCCATTAGCTCTTTCTACAATTGCCTGGCCAGTGGGGTGATATGGGACTCTTGTAACTTGTTTAATATCCCAATTATCACAAAATAATTGAAAGGCCTTAGAAGTGTATGTGGGTCCATTGTCAGTTTTAATTTGAACTGGAGAAAGTATATTAAAGTCTGGATGAGCAATGAGAATGTCATCCATGTAATGATAAATCAAGGCATCTGGAAAAGTCATGTGAGTAGGGCGCAAAGGACGATCTACAAAATCTTCACAAATACTGGGACTGTTAATCTTGGGGGAGGACTTTCCATTGATATCTTTGTAAAGGAGCCCCAGCATTAATGCTGGGGAGGGAAAATGCAAATTTTTCTCTATCAGTTTCATGCAGAGGAATGTTAAAGACACAATCCTTTAAATCTATAATTTGGGCTTGAGCCTGTGGGTTAGTATAAGTTCCTTCTCCAATTAACATTATCTATACCACAGTGGCTGGAGCAGGCAGTGGCAGTGCAGTTTGGTCATGTCTGAAAACATTCCAATCAAATCCTTGGTAAAATAACGAGTGTTTCCAATTGTGTTCTGTTACAGGAAGAACAGATCCTTATTGAACTCATGTAAACAACTATATTGCCATAAATTGACAATACTCATGAACAGTTTTAAAATTCTGGAGGGATCAAGTAGAGAGAAAAGTAAATGTTTCAATTATTGAAAAGAGCCATCAATGTTTCAGAATAAAGAAATAGTAAAAACCTTTAATTTTTTCAGTTAATTCAGTTTTATAGAATTCATTTTTATTCTTTTGAATTTGGTTAGTAATTTTATAATCCCATTAGGTTTTTCTTTTTTTTTTTTTAAATAAACCGTATCTGTTAGTTTAGGACATAACACTTTACAATTATAATTGAACCAAGATTATGATTAATAGCATTTATATAAGACATAGATTTCTAAGAATCTTGCACAATTTTGCAATACATATTCATAACATCTCAGTATTGACAATGCTTCCCATATAGTCTAATTTATCAAATAAGCCAATTGGTTTTTATACATCTCTTACATTTATCCTTCGAGAAGTTCCAGGGCCTTTGGAACCCCTCAAAATTAGTTCAAGTCAACAGGTTGAGTTTTCAGAATTTGGTTTTAGAAAGTTTGTAAAATAACAAAGACTTAAAACACTTAGTTAAATAAGATCACAAATCACTGCAAAAATAAAACCAAAGTGACAAAGGGTTTCAAAGGCAGAGAGCACAAGAAATTATCTTGATAAAACATGAAATAAGTTTCCTAGGCCAGTTATCTAAAAGGTAAAGAAAAACTTCTTAGGATTTTCTATTAAGAGCAGGTCAAGCGCTTTCAGGAAATCTGGTTGTTCCAATGCAGGAGAGCAAACTCTAACTCTGCGTCAGAATACTTTTGATATTAATGTTTAATTTTTAGAAAAACTTATACATAATTTGTTTCTTATCTTAGCCAATTTTTAAAATTTCTTTTATAAATTTACCCATATAAATGATTATCACAACTTAGACTTTCTGTTTTTGTCCTATACTTCTTACTTCTTAAATAGCCAGTCATTTTACTGTAGGACAAAAATACAATATGCCAGATGCTTTCTCACACAAAAATTATTTTCTTTTCCTTTTTAGCCTTCCTAACTATAACTACATCTTTATATCCATATCTCTCTTTATATCACCTCTTTTTCTACATACTTCTTTTTTTTCTATCAATGTCAAATTGGCCTCATTTGCCTAAAAGTTATATACGGAATGAACTTTTTGTTTTTGGCTGGATTTAGAATCTAAAAGCCTCTAGCAAAGACAAATGTAATCCTGTTTGATTAGTAAACCCAGGTAAAGATGTGTGCTGATAAAAACATTTTTATACATTCAGGTTGTAAATGGGGGTCCATTTGTCAGAGCAGATTATACAAAGCCCAGATTGAGCTTCAGCTATTTTCTACCAAGTAGATATTTGTAGTTTCCCAGCCAAAAACTTGGTGTATTAAGTAGTTTTCAAAGGTCTCTAGCAAAGGTTCTAGTTAGGAGGCAGCAATTTTGAGTCTCCATGAGTTACAGAATATATCTCCTATTTATTGTTTACCTTTTATAGTTTACATTAAAATTTAAATAAACCAAATTTTATTTTTTGTACCGCTGTACTGTCAATATTACAGTTAATTTTGACCAATAAATACTATTAAACTTAGGAAGTAATCAATTTTGAATTGTTTTATATTAATATTTGGAGATCAAACCTTTTCTTTTTTTTTTTTTTCCTTTTTGTCTTTTTTACTGACCGGTAACGGGATTGCAACCCTTGGTGTTGTGCCCGCACTGCGCTCAGCCAGTGAGCGGGAACCGGTCTCCACATGGGATCCGAACCCTCAGCGGGAGCACTGCCGTGCTCCCAAGCGGCGCACTCTCCAGTGCGCCACCGGGCTGGCCCCTCAAACCTTTTCTAATATCTGAAAAGACATGTTTTTAATTTTAACAGATCCAAATATATTTAGTTTTCTTTGTATAAAACTAACCTTTCTGTATTTTATCAATGTAACATGAATTTAAGATTTTAAATTATTGAGAAGGAATTTTGAAACTATGATGATCTCAATTATAAGCATTTAACCCATTCACATTTGTTTAATTTACTCACATCAGGCTATACCCTTATCAACCAATATTAACTAGGGCCTTTGAGATATTGGACATAGGCCCTCTTTCACTATCCATCCTGGGTCCCAAGTACCAATGTGGAATTTAAGGCCATAAGGAATCTAGAGAGGCCATGTGGAGCTCGAAGCAGAGGGCAGCATTCACAAAGATAATATCTATGAAATATTATTTCTCCCAGCATGGCTGGGAGGCAGAGCTGTGATAAGGCAGAGATGTATTGTGTTTTGCCCTGCAGCTGATGGCCCATGTGCTGTGGACACATTATGTCCTCTGACCTCACCATGGCCCTTTGTTTAGTGCCCAGATTTTAGAGGCTTAAAGTCAAAAACAAGCAAACAACAAGACATGTGCAGGGCTTTGGGAGAAGCCCAGCAGCCAGTTCTCTTATAGCTTTTAGTCCTTAAACAAATGAAGCAGGTAGCACAAAATGTGTTGACCAAAAGACAAATTTAGGCTCAAGGTTTAAATCAAATTTTGAAAACACATCTACTTTATCAACAATTTAGAAAACTAAAGTCACATGAACTTGAAAAATTATTTATAAGCCAATTTAGTACCATGCAGACAATACAAACACACATATAGACATGAACATGTAGACATAACATATGCTTACGTGCATATATATGATATGTAGACATAAACAGGAACAATAGGATTTTAAAGATTTTGTATAAAATATAATAAGGAGACAGATAAAATAGAAAACTCACTTGTTTGAAAGGACAATTGGATTTAACTTGTGTTTATAAAAAATGTCAAAGCTTATCTGTAAGGCCTCACCCTGTTTTACAGAAAGTAATGTAACAAAAACAGGTCGATTTTAGTCTAGTTTTGTTTTTCAAATGGGTTACTCAGCTAAGGGCTGAGCCAATGAATAAATAGAGCCAAAGCCATTTGACTTTTGGTGTTTCAAGAGAAAGGTGGCAGACCCAAAAGGAGGTCTGGTTGGTGTGCCACGGCTGCATTTCTCATGAGGCCTCAGAGTCTTTGGCAAGGAAGAGAAGCACATGGAGTTAAGAAAAAGAAAATAAGGGCTGACCCCATGGCTCACTCGGGAGAGTGTGGCGCTGGGAGCACAGCGGCGCTGCTGGGAACACCGAGGCTCTGCGGGTTCGGATCCTGTATAGGGATGGCTCGTGCGCTCACTGGCTGAGTGTGGTGTGGGCAACACCAAGCCAAGGGTCATGATCCCCTTACCGATCATGAAAAAAAAAAAAAAAAGAAAGAAAGAAAAGAAAAAGAAAATCAGAGACAGGAGGGCAGAAGAAAGTCAGAGCAAAAATAATTTGCTTTTGAGCCTTTCATTTTGAGGTAGAACTTCCCAGGCCCCAACAAAACATCGCAAAGAAATATGAACTTCTTTCACTTTAGTTCATCCAATTTAAAGTACTTTCAGTTACCCAAAGCACATCTTTAGGGGCCAAGGGTTTTAGGTTTGTGAAATCTGGTGATGGGAAGGGAACGGGGAAGTTGGAGGCAGCTGAGAGGAGAAAAGTCAGGGGCAGATGGAGGAGGAGGTGGTGGTGAAGACTGTGTTTCATCTTTTTAGGTGATGTAGACATGTCTTTGTTTTTTGTTAAGGTCCTGAATAGGTCTCAAAGCAACCTGACGTAGATTCCAAACTATTGGGTGAGAAGCCTTGACAGGACCTACTGCATTTTTTAACCAGCGCCCAATTCATTACCAATCCTCACTATTACGACTTCCTTTTTTAGGGTACCAAGGGCATTGCTGTCTCATGACCAATAATAATTCAACAAGCTGTCATTGAGTTATCTTACAGCCAGCTGATTTAAGGAGACATTGGAGTCATAATTTATGTTGAATCTCCTCTTTATTTAAAGAATTTCCCATATTTAAAAAACAAAAGTAAGAAAAGACCTCAGGTAAAAGCCTCGCTAGAAACTGCCACAGGCATGCAGTGCTCACCAAAAAGCCACCTGTGATTCCCTTACTGGGATGAGTAAATGTTGGACGTCCTTCTCCTCTCCAAAGCTTCAGCAGGTCAGTCTCTGATCCATGGAGTTGAAGTTTGCCTCCCATGGGGCACCACTTGTTACACTTCTTGCTGTGTAATAGAGACACAAAAAAGATTACTGAAAGCAACAGGAAAGCAATGAGAAGCCCAAAGGGACTGCCCCTCAGCAACTCCTCCTATTGAACAGCTGCCCTCTGGTCTCCCATGCTTCAATACATCCAGCCCTGGGGTCTGCACCTGCTTCAAGACTTCTCTTCATAATTTCCTGTCTCAGGAGTAACTCCCTCACTTGCCCTAAACAAGAAGCCCACAGGTCACCCTTGCCTCCCCCCACTGCAGCTTTCACAGCCTGTCAGTCCCTCAAACCTCTCTGCTCCTTTAACATCACTCAGTTCTATTCATTTTCTCCCTTCCCTTCTGACACTACCTGAGTAGATCACTATCATCTCTCATCTTTATGGACACTCTAACTTCACTTATTGCCTTTGTTTTTGCCCACATTCCTGTCTAAAAGTTAGCACTTCATCCAAAATCTATTACTTCCTTGTCCAAAAGATATTCTTCAAGACTCTGTGAGTGGTCTCATTTCCATCTTCATTTGTCCTTTGTCTCCACCAGAATGCACCCCTCCATCCACACTCAACAGCTTACAGTTCCCTGATCTGACCAGGCTCTTCCTCATTCTTTCATGTGATGGGTCCCTTGCCTGAAGGCTTCCTGTTCCTTGCCTTTTATCTGGCTATCGTAGCTGAGACATCACTTGTTCCAGTGTTTTCTTGACCCACCAAGAAGGACTCCCATAGCACCATGTACCCAACATTTTCACAGCTCTTTACCACTGCATGAAAATTACCAATTTAGGGCCGGCCCCGTGGCGCACTTGGGTGAGTACAGCGCTTGGGAGCGCAGCAGCGCTCCCACTGTGGGTTCGGATCCTATATAGGGATGGCTGGTGCACTCACTGGCTGAGCACGGTGCGGGCAACACCACACCAAGGGTTGCGATCCCCTTGCCGGTCACAAAAAAAGAAAAAAAGAAAAAAAAAAAATAAAGAAAATTACCCATTTACTCATCTGTTCACCCCACAATATGGTGAGGTCCTTGAAGGTAAGATTGGGTCTGGGTCAACATTTTATCCCAGGGCATAGTAGCTCGGTAACTAAGCCATTGATGAGACTCAAAACATACTTGCCTGACAAAACTGAATCTAGTAAAACTCTGAATTATGGTGATGAGGAAAGGTAGGTCAAGGATTTAAATGGACACAGTTTTTCTGTAGGTTCGTGAGGAAGTAAGGAATAAGGCCCATGATTGATCTCTGCAGATACAGTGGTTTCTATGACAACAGCTGGGAGACTGGGACTTGATACAGATGTGCCACACAACCTGCCTAAAAACTCAACTGCTTTGTTCTCTAAATTTTTTCCTGAAATATTTAGAAAACAAAAGAGAAATCCTATGTTGATATATAATCGCTAATGGACTCTAATTGCCTACCACATTAACAAAATGCTCTGTAATTAAACACAATCTCAAGAATCTATCTACTATTATTTTTTCCAGTCATTATAATCTATTCCAGATTACGATTGTTTAGCAGGACACAACTCAGTAGTACGAATCTACACTACAGAATATCAGATGAAGAGGTTTTGTCAATCATCCACCTTCATCCCTTCACTTCACAGTTTAGGAGAGTGAGATTCATGCACACTCCTTTCCATGACTACACTGTCTGAACTGTCACATCAAAACGTATCCCAGGTTCCCAGGTGTTCATACTGCCGTACCGTTGACTGTGCTGTTTCCTCTGCCTAAACTTCCTTTCCCAGGGTTTCTTGCTGGCAGGTCCTCTTCGTGGCTCAACTGAAGTAAATCCAGTGATGAAGGAGCTGTAAGTTCCATGCCAGGAAAAGTAAGTCATCTCCACAGAGTCACATCCATTGCTCTCGGTGCCCCCTTTTGCTGCAACCATTAATCTTCATCCGTCCCTGCATAGTAATTGTCATGCTGTACTTTAATAAACCTTTTATACGTCTCCCCAACATTGAAAGTGATTTATCCTTTTCAGATGACCAAAACTGCCAGGCTGTGTTTGGAAAAAAAATGTTGCTGAACAGGCAGTCCTAGAGTTGTAAAGCAAATACGGCATTTTTATAAGGATTAATCTCCATTGCATGATGTGAAGTGAAAATAGACAGACTCAAATGGCTCCATACTATTTGATCCCATTTATATGTTATTATTGCAGTGGTGATGCTATCTGCTCAGAGAATAAATAAGTACTTACCAGGGGCTGGGAGTTGGGAGAGGATTTACAATTTGAGGTCCGATCTCTGCTCTATATTTTGCTTGCAGAGGTGAGTACACACTGTATATGTTTATAAAAACTCTCAGGACTGAACATAAATGTTGTAAATTTTATTGTGTGGAAATCGTAATATTAAAAGAAAAAAGAGGGCCGGCCCGGTGGCGCACTCGGTAGAGTGTGGCGCTTGGGAGCGTGGCGGGGCTCCCGCCGAGGGTTCAGATCCCATATAGAGACCGGTCCACTCACTGGTTGAGCGAGGTGCGGGAGCGATATGGAGGGTTGCGATCCCGTTACCAGTCATGAAAAAAGACAAAAAGGAAAAAAAAAAGAAAAAAGAACTAGGTAGTGGCCACATTAATGACTCATACCCATAAACCAAAATTTTATTTACGGTAAAGCTTTCCCATCTTGCAGGAATAAGGACTTTGGGGAGGACTTGCTGCCAATACTTTTTTTGTTAAGTAAGATGCTGTAACGGGGAGACCACTTTGTATTCATAAAGTCACAGTATGATTCTGTTTTATTTCCTTTTATGTATATGTGTTTATGTGACATGAAAAGTTCATAAAATTAAAAAAAAATCTGACCCACAAATAACCTCATTTCTGTCTCTCAAACTCTGAAAAATATATTCCAAATATAAAAAATATATACCCAATAAAGGGCAAATATAACAAAATGATTCTTGATGTTTGTGTATGTGCATGTGTTTAACACAGGGGTGTTTGAGCAGCTTGGGTTCCGTGGGTACACTGTCTCGGTGTTGTCATGGTACTGAGGGACCTACATAGTGGCAAGGCTTTGCCAGGGTTGGGGGCTCTACTCTGCATATCCCCTGCAACAAGCCTTGTCTTGGTCCCCTCAGCTTGCTGCTCTTTACAGCCTGGCTGGGGTATGACCACGTGTCTTTGTGTTTGTGCGAGGTGACAGGTGAAGGGGATTTATATTCTCTTCATCTTTCTCTCACAGACGTACTGACTCTCCAAAGACTCTATCTCCTCCAGGGTCTAAACTTTTCAAAGTAAAAGGCTAGAATGTGCTGAAAAAAAATTGTTTCTTTTCCCATTATATTTACTTTCCCAGGGATCTTACAAAGAGCCTAATTTTAAAAAGAAAAGGAAAAAAGAAATTTAAAGAATTTTTTAAATAAAGATTAACCTCTCAAAACATTACATTTTCGGGCTGGCCCGTGGCTCACTTGGGAGAGTGTGGTGCTAATAACACCAAGGCTACAGGTTCGGATCCCGTATGGGGATGGCCGGTTAGCTCACTGGCTGAGCCTGGTGCTGACAACACTAAGTCAAGGGTTAAGATCCCCTTACCAGTCATCTTTAAAAATAAAAAAAATATTATAGTTTCATTATAGTGACAATTTGAAATGCTGGAAAACAAGTCTAAAAATAAATGTGCAGTATGTGAAGAAAACTCTAATAAACATAGAGAAGAAGGATTAATTAAATAGACATGTATACTTTTCAGTGGATATGAAGCAACATTAAAAAAATGTCAACTCCTCTAAGTTGGTCTATAATATTATTATCAAACCAGTAAAAAACCTAAGAAAACATTTCATTGGGATGAGAAAAAAACTCAACCAAATGATATTGGTCTCATCTGCAAGATTAAGCATATCCAAAAATTGAGGAAAATTCTTAAAGAAAATGAAAAATGACTGTTCATACACATTTTTAAAACAATGAAGCAATGCCAATTTTTCAAATACAGTGTAAATAAGCCTAAGTATGTATTGGGTTTAGCAAGTGATAAAAGAGATATTTAAAATCACTGGGAGAAGAAAACAATGCTGAATTCTAAACCCATTTCTAATTGAAAGCATTAAAGTGATCAAACTGTTAAAGAGAAAAATAGTGAATCCATAAAAACACTTAGAAAGGTAAACATTTTAAAAAATTCTTAGACTCAGAGGTTTCTTCCTGAGAAACAAAATTGGGAATAAACAAGGGGAACTTTTATTTTAGTGCACAAAATTTAGAAACTTTCATGCTCCAAGGAATATCATAAAGAAAATATAAAGGTTGAAAAGGAACAACAAATGTGGAAAAAGAGTGTTGCAAAATATCAGCACTAAAAATTAATAAATTCAGGATTAATTAAAAGCACTAATAAGTGTAGCCAAAGGTTTTGTTGTTTTGGTGGGGGTTGTTTCTATTGTTTTTAGAACTAATAATCAATTATTGAAGTAATATTAGGTTAGAGAGATTTCTTAGTGCACCTCATAGGATGTAGAAGTAGACTTCAATGTTTCAAGTATCTCAAGCTATTTATGTCAAATTTCAATTATGCCTAAAGTGATAATGGACCAACTAATTTATTTAAAATTAATACACAATTTAATTCTAGATAGTCTAATAATAAGAGATAAGGTTTACATATCTATTATATTGCAATGATCTATATTTTTAATTACTCTTTTAGGAGTTATAATGAAATAAAACTTCAATAAGAGGAAATAAAACATCAATTTAGGAGCAGTAGTTACACTACAAAATCACTATCAAAATCACTATTTTGATATCTATCAAAGTCACTTTAAAGAGAGAAAACCCAGAGGGTGTCCTGCTCTGCATGTGGATGTTCGAGGTTGGCTGTTGTAAAACCTGCATCAAACCTGCACATCACCCCGCATCCTGGAGCCTCCCATCTCCCATCCTTCTCCTGGGGTCATGAACATGCAGAAGTGTAGCTTGTCACTACAACTGCCTGACCAGAACCCTGGGATTGTTCTACCTCATAGCCAAACAGTGCCTGGCAACCAGAACAGACCATTATTGGGGCTAGGGAGAGGAGGACAAGATTTTATCATCTAATGCTGTCTAATTGTGCTCTGGTACTGCCAATTAGAAGGTGTGATTGTTTGTACAGTACCTTGATAAAAATGGGAAGGAAAAGGTTAAATATAGACTGAAAAGAACAGCCTTTGAGTTGTGACCACTCTAGGCCCACCTGGCCCCACGGGAAACTGAGGGGATCCAAGCAGTGCCCTGACCCATTCTCTACACACCAGTGATTCATGATATAACTGTGGTGCAGGCTATGACTTGTGCACACATGTCCTTGGATTGGGTTCTTTCATGTCCAATTTAAGTTTTCTTTTGCACTCAGGAAGACTGATCTTGTCTACAAAGGTCACAGACATGTCCCTAACTTGGGAGCAATTTCTGTCATTTATGTTTATAGTTAGTTCAGGTGATTAGGCTGAGTGGAGAGAAGGGACTCAACAAAGGTATTACCTCACTGACCTGGTCTTCAATGGTAAGAACTTAGGAAAAATCAGTCCTACCTGCTGTGTATGTATACATTTCATGGATTTCTAGTGTGTTTAAGTTTAACCCAAGCATCCCTAGATGGGAAGAAGTCTCCTCTAGTTGTGACCGGTGATGCAGGGACTTTCCATCACGTGGACATTCCATCTTCCACACATGGACACAGAGGTACCAAGGTTGATCTGAGGATAACCCCAGCCCATCCTGTTGTCTTCAGGAGTGTGGTTGTCTCTAAAGGGGTAGGAGATCTTTTTTTCAATTAATTCAGTACCTCTTATATTTTTAAATATAATCTCACTGTCACAGTTTTTCTCTGGCAATCTCAGTCCCTGTATTAGTCCATTTTGTGCTGCTATAACAAAAATACCACAGACTAGGTAATTTACAAAGAACAGAAATTTTTTTCTCTCACCAGTATTCAAGCTGGGAAGTCCAAGATCATGGTGCTGGCATCTGAAGTCTGGTGAGGACCCTCTTGCTGAGTTATAGCATGGCAGAAGGCTAAAGAGCAAAAAAGAGTCAAACTCTCTTCATCAAGCCCTTTTATAATGGCACTTTCTACTGCCCAAAGGGCCCTACCTTCCAACACCGTAGCATTGTTTCCAAAACATGAATGTTGAGGGACACACATTTAGACTACAACAGTTCCCAAGGCCTTCATCAACTGGGACTTTGCCCTGAGATACTCCATCCCTAGAATGTTCTTGGATAGCAAAGTAGAAAATAATCTTCAGAGACTGATGACACACACACACACACACACACACACACACGCATACACACACAAGTATGAGAATACTTCAAAAAATTCATGGAAAAATAGAATTGAAAGATAATACAAATCATTCCATGAACTTTTTGAAGTACTCTTGTTTGTGTACATATATAAAGAAAAAATACTATATGAAATAGTATAATAGATGAAGAAGAAAAAATAAAATCTGATTTAATGTTATAAAACACTTTTGACAATTTGACTCATTCACCACCAGTAATTCAACTGACAATTTAAATGTTACCTTGCCATGATGAACTGATATCAGTGAGTAATGCAAATTATATTTTTATCCACTGGACTTTTTTAATATTCATAGTCTTGATTACCTACCTTATGGAAATTGGTTAAGCTTTGGATCTTTGACAAGCAAACTTACATGGACAAGCTCTTCTTCTACTGCAGTTTATTCTAGGTAAATCAAAACCAGAAATATTTAATTTCACAGCCAAGTTCAAAAGGAAAAAAAAATTAAAGGTGTCAAAAATCAGGGGAAAAATTAGAAGTAATGATAAGGGAAACTTGAAGCCAAATATCCCTTCCTCAAAGACCTAGGATCATTTATAAGCCTAGGTAATCCGGGCTGGAAGTCTGTTACCGTCTGAATGATAGAAGCTGTTGCTACAGGAGTGGAGAAGCTAGGGAACCAGAGAAGAGTCACTTGTTTAATATAAGTTATCCCTTCCCTTATCCATGAAATTTTTTCTGTCCAGGGACCTAAGGAACAGCAGGGAAACTTCCCATTAACCTGGAACATCTCATGGTAGTGTTGTTGCATGCAAAAAATATAGTCCCAGGTATAAAAATTACACTGATGGAATATATTCCCTTTACTCCTTTACTGTGCTAGAAATAACTTTTTAGAAAACAGATAAGGATAGTAGAAAAGAGACAAATAATATATAGACCTTATTTATGAATATAAGGAAAGAGAACTCGAAAAATCATCTGAAAAACAAATTCTGTAAAAGTACATGTAAACATGAATTTACCATACATCTATATAAATATATTTTAAACCTACATAATAGATTTTTCAGATCAAAACTGAAAAAATGATTTTAACATTTAAAATATAATCCGATAATTTTTCATGATTAAAGGAAAAATGTAAAATAAAATTAGCAAAGGAAGAGAATCTCTGAAAACTAATGAGGTATATCTACCAAATGTTTAAAGTGAATATCATACAGTGTTGAAACATGAAAACTACTCCCTTTAAAGATGGAAAGAAGATAAAGATACAAGCTTTTACTTCTTTCATTGAATAGAAGGAACTACATAAGAAATGAGTCCAGAATCCTTTCTTCTAAGTGCAATAGAGAAAGAAAATAAAGGTTTGTTAATAACTTAATTATTCATGTAAAAAATTTAAATGGATGATTGATTTATGTAGAATTAATAAGAGAGCCATCTAAGGTTGTGTGGAATAGAATACGATAAAATTCTTATAGGCAATACGTTGTCAAATTAAGGTCTATGGGCCAAATCTCGCCCATCACCAGTTTTTGTAAGGCTCATGACCCAACAACAGTTTTAACAGATGAACATTCGCAATTAACTTGATGACGGGAATCACCAACTTCAATTAAGCAAAATGTATGTTTTTTAAAAGGAATTTCATTCCTCTCATTAGTAATCCTGGATTATAAAAAGAAAACGTACTCTATCAACATTATCATATTTTAAATTTCATCAATAAAAATTTATGGAAATTAATTTTCACTCTTTTATACCCAAATACCAGCCTTGATTTTGCTTACTGGACCATAAAACTCAAAACATTTACTATCCAGTGCTTTATAGAAAAAGTTTGCTAACCCCTATAGACCAATAAAACAATTAAACATGTAAGAAAAAAAAAATATGGTATTCATAATACTCAAAAAATGTGAAATCACTAGAAACAAATCTAACAAACAGAAGGTAAGTTCTATAAATTGAAAATTATCAAAAAATTCAAATAATGGAAGAAATATCATGTCAATAAAATTAAAGATGTTTATCCTCATAATAATCAATGAATTCAGTATATTCCAATGAAAATCCTAAACAAAGGTCATCACACATACACACAAACACACACACAGAAACTGACCAGCTTTTCCTCATATTTGGATAGAACCTAAATCCCATTGATCCTATAACCGTGAGCAAAACTGAAAGAGACTATTCCAGACAGGTGATATTTAGCTCTCTCTCCCACTGACCTGTTCCTGTGGTCAAGATCCCTCTTAATAGAAGAGTGTAACTTACTAGAAATAAGGTATTTAAGAATATACAAAACAAGATTAAGCCTTAATACTATATAACATGCCTAAGAATATCTCTATTCTCAGTTATCTAAGGTCCTTGCATGTACAAAGGAAAAGGGTTTTGTAGGGGAGTGCCACATTCTAAGAATACTAAATCATCCTCTCAAATAACTACCATTAATCATCAAATTATAACAAAAAGTGTATGGTATTCAGTGCTATGTAGGATGTGCACTGACTGGCATTTCTTATCTTTGTGGTGAAGGTGCAATTTGGTACCTTTTTTTTTTTTTTTTCAAGGAAGCTCTCTGTTATCATATATTTGAAGATTTGATAATATTAATAAATTTAATCTCTTAAATCCACTTTCAGAAATCTAATAGTAGTCATATCAGAGATGCATACAATTTTATACACAAAGATATTCAACATTCCTGTACTCGTACTAGAAAAAATTGAAAGGGATTAAAATATCCATTAATAGAATATTAAATAATGACATTTCTATCCAATGAATTCTATAAAACATTAAAACTAATGTTTAATTTTTTTCAAAAAAATTTCTTATTGAAATAATTGATTATGCATATTTGTGGGGTACTGAGTTTAAAACTAAGTAAAAAGTAAGTTTTTAAGTAAGTTTGATTATATTGGAAAATAATCATTATTTCAATCATTTTAATGGTTGCAGAATATTAATATGGTTTAAAGCTATGGTAATTTTGTCTTTATTTTCCTGCTTTCCAACATATTTGCAATGAGCACATGCTATCTCAGATGATTAGTTAAAATGAACATTTTTGGTATGTACTTCTTTAATCTTTATTTTCTTAGGATAAATATCTGAAAGAATTATTGAGTCAAAGGTATGCCAATCTTTTTTAAATATAATTTTATTTTTGAGTACTTTTAGATTTATAGATACATCGTGATATTAGCATGAAATGGTCTCATATACCCCACCTCCATTTTCCTCTATCATTAATATTAGTATGATGCATATATCCCAATTGATGAAACAATATTGATATACTATTGATAGCAAAAGTTCATATATTATTTATACTTCCTTAGTTTTTATCTAATGTCATTTTCCTGTTAGAAGATGCTATTTGGGATACTACATCTCATTTACATTTAGTCATCATGTCTCCTGAAGCACTTAAGCAACTCTTGGCTGTGAAAATTTCTCAGCCTTTTTTTTTTTTTTTTGGAAGACTGACAGTTTTGAAACATATTTTTCAGGTATTTTGTAGAACATCCCTCAGTTGGGATTTATTTGGTGATTTTCTCATGATTAAATTGAGGTTATGGGTTCGGGGAGGAAGATGTCATATGTGAAGAAAAACAAATGCTTTAGTGTACTTAAGTAAAGTCCCAGGTTTTTTGATATTTTGGCATCAGGGTATTAAACTTTGTGCATATTTGTAAGGTATCATTATAAAAGAAAGGACAAATGTTAACAGATTCAATCATCTTTGAATCAAGTTTTAGATCCAGCATTAAAAGCTGGATAATTTTGAACAAGTTATTTTTATTTATTTTTGATTATACATATTTATGGGGTACAGAGTTGACTATCAGTATTTGTGTACAATATGTGATAATCAAATCAATATCATTAGCATGTTCATCATTATGAATTGTAATTACTTTTTGTGTTCCTTACCCAATTATTCTCTATCTCCCTTCCCCTTCCCCCTTGCCACCTCTAGTAACTATAGGTCTGTTGAACAAGTTATTAACAATCCTTGACCTTTTTTTCTTGATTAGTAGAATTAGGCTCATAATACAATAACCACCTAACTAGAGTGGCTTCCAAAATTCTCTAATTCATTGCCACACTCACGTTGTGACTTCCCAGTGCTTTGACTCCATTGACACTGGATGTAGCTGATTGGACCAGAAATCGTCAGCTGATCACATTAAGAGACCTGACATCACAATACTGACCCAGGATGCCATAACTAAACCTGGGTAGCTTAAACAACAGAAGTTTATTTTCTCACAGTTCTGGAGGCTGGAAGTTCAAGATCAGGATGCCAGCATGGTTGAGTTCTCTTGAAGGCTCTCGTCTGGTTGCAGGTAGCTGCCTTCTTGCTATGTCCTTGTAGGACATAGAAAGACATCTCTATCTTCCTCTTTTTATAAGGCAACAAATCTATCAGATTACGTCCCCACCATTAAGACCTCACTCAACCTTAATCACCTGCTTACAGACTCTACTCCAGATATAGCAATATCTGGTGTTCAGGGCTTTGACATATGATATTTTAGGGAAAACAATTCAGCCCATAGCAAGGAGTTCTAAGACAGATTCTGATTCTCTAAATCCATTATGAACTCGCCTTTGGAGAAGTTGAATTCAAGTCATGGAATGTCAGCTGCTTAGGGGGTGAGTTGATGCCAGGTTGTCAATGCTCTGAGATCTCCTGCTTTATATCCAAGGAGGAATAATGTGAGGCTATTCTGTGCAATGGTGAAGACTGTGAGTCCTGGAATCAAAATGTCTTGTTTTGAAAACTGGTTCTGCCACTATCAACTAGATAATTCTAGGCGAGTTATCTTTGCCTCTGTTTGTACTTCTGCAAAATGTGGGCAACAATAGTATTTGCTTTGTAAAGTTATTTGTGTGGCTAAAACAATACAACTGAAGCTTTACCATCCCTGGCATGTAAAATGTGCTAAAAAAAAAAAAATGACTGAGGATTGTCTTATTGTTAGTATTATTATTTCTTATGTAGCTTATTAATGCAGTCTCAATAACTGAGCAAATTTATTCAGCACAGCCAGAAATTAATTACATATACTACAAAATGCTCAGGAGATTAGAGACTGCCTACGGCCTTCATACATCCACCCTGTCTCTCTCTTGATTTTCTGGTTAACTCATCCTCATCCCTTATAACTTAGCAAATACATCACATCTAGAAAATTTACCTGCACTCAGTGGCTGGGTACAAGCAGTCCCTTACCATTTGCTCTTATGGCCCCCTAATCTCAGTATTAAGAGATGAAGCTCTCAGCTTTGATTGTGTTGGTTTAAATGTGACCTTAAGCATGTCACACAAAAGTATCTAAGCCTCATTTTCTTCCCTGGAAAATGGGAATAATATACAATTACCTATAATTGAAGTATATAATGTAAATAGCAAGTACTCAATATTTAGCGGAGATTCTTATTGTACTCTTTTTGCTGTGTCATTGTTACGTGCACAATGATTGAAGTATACTATTCAGTTGTTGGTGACAGAGTAAATATGCTAGTTAGAATATAAGACCTAAGAGGACAGAAACACCATCTTAGTCACTTACCCAATAATCTCTAAATACTAACTTTGTCTGTAACTGAACTAGAATCATTCTGTGCTACAGATGCTGTCCAGCTTTTGCTATAGGTTGGCAAACTTTTTATGTAAAGGGTCAAATAATAAACATTTTTTGTTTTATAGACCAGTCCTTTGCAGAGACTATTTCTCTCTATAGTTTGAAACCAAAGATGCCATAGGCAGTCTGCAAACAAATGGGTATAGCTGTGCTCCAATGAGACTTTTACCTACATATATAGAACACTGTTCTACTTGCCATGTCAGCCATAATTTGCTGACAGATTTCTTGCAAATTACAATAATAATTATCTACATGCTTTCCACAGAGTTTGTTTTTTCTTAATTTTTAACTAATCTTACTTTTTGTTATATTAAAATTCATATCAAATCAGTATTTTAGAAATTCTGTGTATTCTAATCTGCACAATAATAGACTCGAGTAAAATGATATTCCAATTATATCTGAATTTTTTATTCAGATATAGTCAAATATTTTTATTTAGATCTTTTGTTAGTTCTGAAGACAATCTTGGTGATTTTGAAGCTTTTTTAACATTAAAAGAATTTATTCAAAGAAAACTGTGTCTTTAATTTTCATTGAAGATGGAGTGAGAGTCTGGGAGGTCTACCCCCAGGTCCTAGAAAACTGCCAACTGGCAGTCATACCCATCGTTAGTAGGACCTGACTCTGCCAAGAAAGATATTTCCTGGAGGAAAAAGACCATGATATGAAATGAACTGGAAAAATCTGATGTTACATTCCCCCTGCCTACACTTTACTGGCAAGGCAGTTTTCATAGTTTATTTCATATACGTATCTACGTCATTCTGTGAATCAAGTTTTTCAGCACTTGTTACCATTAAAATTAAAATATTAAATTTATTTAATATCAAATATAATGTTTATTTTGTACATAAAACTCTACTTGGCAAATTGAAACTCAAATAATAATATCCTTTCCATAAAACCATGCTTTTTTCTTGCTTGCAGGTTTCATTTCTATTTTTGAAAAAATAGAACTAGAGGCAGAAAGACTACTAATAATAACTATTAATATTGATTTTATATTCTATAACTGATTGTATGGATTATATTAACTCCTACAACTTAATACTGACTATACTGGTTATACTAACTACTATTAGTTAATATTATATATTCTATTAAATATATTATTTTTATATATTCCATATTTTAAGTCTATTTCAGAGGAAATCAAAAAACATTATGCATTATTTTTTATACAGGTATTTTGTGGTTTTCTAGACAAGCACCTATATGATTTTATCAAAGTCTTTAAGGATACTGAGACACAGAACAAAACAATTAAAAATTTCTTTTTATTGTCCTTGGCATTTCTTGTTTTACCCTACTAGGCTGTTTCCTGGTAAGTTTCTTGCTCTTCTGACTCCTAATAAACATGTTCTTAACTTCTCTCCTTGGGCTATTATTTTTCTCACTGTGTCTTCATACCATTCCTTTATGATCCATTTTCTCTCATGTTTTATCTATTGTTCTTAGCCACCAAATCATAATGTGTATCTCAAGTTCTAATATTTTATCTGAGTTTCAGATTCATATAATCAGCCTCTGAACCCAACACGTCCAGGACTCAACTTATTTTATACCATCTACAGTACACATAGTTTCTTTAGTAATTTAGACTGTGTAAATTCTTCTTGCTTCACACTTACATATCATTAAAACTGAACTCTTCTCCTATTTCACTGTACATTTGTGTTAATTTCTTTGCATTAAAATTGTATCTGCTTATCTCACCTACTAAGTTATAAACTCCTTGAGTTCAATACCTCGTTAACTCCAAACCCTTACTTTTTATCTCTGCCTGACTCAGTGTTTAATTTATCATTCTTTCTTTTTTTTTTCAAAAAAAAGATGACCGGTAAGGGGATCTTAACCCTTGACTTGGTGTTGTCAGCACCACGCTCACCCAGTGAGCTAAGCGGCCATCCCTGTATGGGATCCAAACCTTTGGCCTTGGTGTTATCAGCACCACACTCTCCCGAGTGAGCCATGGGCTGGTCCCTACATCTCTCTTTTAAAAATACAAAAAAGATACAAAAGTAAAAGATAGCAAACCAAATGTAATCTTTCCTGACCCCATATTCTCCTAGTTATAGTTTTCTGCTGCTCTTCTCAATAAAATTTCTCAAATAACTGTCTCCACTTTTTTCCACCCTCTACTTAGTTCACTTAGTTCAACTATTCTAATCTGTCCCTTCTACTTCATTGACCTGCCTTCTGTCCTAGTGATTAATATTGATGATAAATAGTTTGAACTGAATTGAACTGAACTAAAATATATCAAACTCAAGCCTATATCTGACATTCACAGGCATAATAGCTCACTGGTGAATATTGCAGTGTCTTGATGCAAATTGTAATACTCTATTCTCATCTGTAGATGGCAGCATGTTTCCAAAATTAGGGGATAAAAGGGTCTATGCACACATCTGATTGATGACAGAGGTTAAAATGAGATATTCTAATTTATTTTTTGGTCTTTACAGGCATAAAAACTGCATAGGCTTCTGTTTTTCAGAAATAGTAAGCAAGGATAGAGAACACCATCTATTAAACTTGGAGCTGCTTAAGTGAGTGTTTCTGTCTTAATTATTGATACAGGATAATCTTTAAAGAAATAATAACAAAAATTACCAAAGGCTTTACATCTTCCTATTTTCTAGGCAACCAGTTATTACCACATGGCATGCATCCTTCTCACTACTTCTATGAACGCATAAAAGCACGCATGTACGCACACACACAGCATTTTGGGTATTTTTGGTTTGTTTTCATATAAATGAGCTTGTTTTGTATTAACTTTCATAAAACATTTTCTACCTTAAGACAGATTACTACACATTCCTCCAGGTCCATACGTCTACATCTAACATTATTTTTAATACATACAAAATATTCCACAATGTGGACATATCACAGTCTAGTCAACATTCTGTTCTTTATGGACAACCAAATTAATATCAGTTTTTGGTACCTCCCTCCCTCAAGGCGCTACCATACAGATATTTTACAATTCACCCTGAGGAATGGTCTTTTTGTCTCTGTATAGATCATATGCAAACAAGGACTCCAAAATATTTTTATTTTTATTGATATTGCCAAATACATTTCTTTTTTTTTTTTTTTTTGTCTTTTGTCTTTTTCCGTGTCCGGCAACGGATCGCAACCCTCAGTGTTGCCCCCGTACCGGACCGGGGACCGGCAACGGGATCGCAACCCTCAGTGTTGCTCCCGCGCCTCGCTCAGCCAGTGAGCGGGAACCGGTCTGTATGTGGGATCCGAACCCTCGGGCGGGAGCGCCGCCGCACTTCCCAAGCGGCGCACTATCCAGTGCGCCACCGGGCCGGCCCGCCAAATACATTTCTGAACAACAATAATTATTACTATTCCCTTGAACTTGATAAAGGGCATTTATGGAAATAAATGCAGTGAGGAAAGACTGAAAGATCTCTTTAAAGAACAAGACAAGGATGTCTGCTTTCAGCACTGCTACTCGACATTGCGTGGTAGCTCTAGCCAGTACCAGAAGAAAAGAGAAACAATCCAGATTGGAAAGGATGAAGTGAAGCTGTCTGTATTTCCAGAAGATGTGATCCTGTATATAGAAAATCCAAAAGAATTCATAAGAAAGCTATCAGAGCTAAGAAATGTATTCAGCAAAGTAGAAACATTATTTTATTTTGTTAAATCAGCATTAGAATCTTGTTTCTGATATATGCCTTAACTTTGCCAAACATTTTAATAAGAAATACCTAATGTAGTAATATTATCTTTCACTGGCTTACATGTTTTGAATAGCCATAATTTTATTTTATTATTTAATGACATTATTGCATTAGTATTGTTCATATCATAAAACAAAAATGAATTATTCCTGAAGAAAAAATACAATGAAGTCGGAGAACGTTAAAATTAAACTAAAAAGAAATAGGTTTGTGTTTGTCTGTGTACATTTGTATGTGTGGACATGTCAGTTTACAACTGTAAATACTGTTTGAAAAGTCTAAACATATTAACATGTAGATCTGACATCTGATCCTTATACGACCTCCCTGATTTGTTTTATGCCATATGGCTTATTTCATCATACCTTTAATTCTGACATGCTGTAAAACATTTTTGCTTATTATATTACTTATTGATCAACAATCCCTCACTCATTTTAAAATAATTTCATTTGTCCAACAGGCTCTACAAAGAGGCTAATGTTTCAATAAATAATTTTAATCTCTTCCTATCCTTTAGGTAGAAACAATAAATTTAATTAGTTATTCTATCCCCAGGCTTGCAAATTTTGCTTTCTTTTTAGTTAATAACTATATATTTAGAGAAAGCAAGGGAAAATATTTTTAAATGATAACAAGATTAAAGTTTACCTAGAATAATATGATCTATTTTTTCTTTCCTTTATTGACTTATTTTGTTTTTATAATAATGTCAATTCATGTTTTGGGAAGTCCAATATAATATTAAAAGCTGAAAAATATAACATAGTTTCAATAGCCAGAGCCAACTACTATTAACATATTCTGTGTTTATGCAACTCCTTTTTAGTATCCATTTTTTACATCATATTTGATCTGATCCCTCAGCATATCATAATTTTGTATAATGTTCTTTTGCTAGAACATGGAAGACTCAGAGTAAGCAGACTTCTTATTTGTTGGCTGACCTAGCCCAGGTAAAGCATTCCAAGAGAACCAGGCGGGAACTGAATGGACTTTTCTGAAATCACACAACTATAATTCAAAGTCATACCCGGAGTTACTTTAATAAAAGAACCTATAAACATTTCTACAATGGAAAGATCTGAGCTATTTCTCATTCTGTTCCACTAAAAGAGCGTATATGATGTCTTTCTTAACATTTATTATGTGAAGATATTTATAAACTTCTCCAATAAAATTGAGTGTCACAGTAGAAAAGAGATTTTAAAGATATTTTAGGGGTAAAAATTTGGAACATTTTTCCTTATACTACTGTGAATAACAGTTAAAATTATTGAGAATTTGCTTTGTGCCAGGTAATGTGCAGATATATCTATATGTATTATCTCATGTAATTTTCATAAGATATTTTAAAATGTTTTATAAATCCATACTGTGGAATATTCTGTCATAGAATGAATTGGATCTAATATGTATTGATTTGTAGAGATGCCCATTTGATACCAAGTGAAAAAGGAAGTTTTAAGTTTCACATGGTATGTAAAATATATACATGTATATATATCCACATTGTAATTGTAAATGAAAATTCTTGTGTCTGCAATTTTAAATGTTGGTATTAACTTAGAAAAATGTCTATAGGGGCTGACCCCGTGGCTCACTCGGGAGAGTGCGGCACTGGGAGCGCAGCGGTGCTGGTAGCGCCGAGACCGCGGGTTCGGATCCTATAAAGGGAGGGCCGGTGTGCTCACTGGCTGAGCACCGTGCAGGCAGCACCAAGCCAAGGGTTACGATCCCCTTACCAGTCACAAAAAAAAAAGAAAAAAGAAAAATGTCTATAGGGACACTTACCAAACTATTATAATTAGTATCTTAAGGAGTTGGGATTGGAGTGGGGAAGGGCATTTAAAAATTTTTATAGGCCTCTAATTGTTAGAATGCATATGTATTGCTTCTGCAGTAACAACACTAATTAATGTTATAATTTTTTTGAGAAAGAGAAATTGGACCAAAACAAACTCAGGAGTAGAAAAAGTGAAACAAAATCAGGAGTCTAATCAGGGAGATGTACAAGACTTTCAATCTAGTGTAATAAGTGCTGTGGGAACCTCAAGGGAGGAATAATCTGGTTCTGCTTGTGGGGTTGTGAAAGTTTCCCCTGTTCTCTGAGAAGGAGTTGGCTGGGCAGAAGCGTAGTGGAGGGGCCACATGCAGAGGAACCTACTCATAAAAAGACTTGGAGAAGGAAAGAGCCTGAGGAATAAGAAAGCCGGCCAGGTTCAGTTTCTTAGAAGTGGAATGTCACTACTGGGCATGGGATAGGCAGTGAAGACGCTGGATAGGCAGGACTAGACCAGTCGGGATCACAGTGGAAAAGGGAGGGTGGTGATGTGTGCAGAGAGAACACGGGTTAGAAAGCAGAAGGCCATGTCCTCTGTCATCATCCCCATGGCGAAGCTGGACAAGAGAAGCAAATATGTTATGGCTGAGATTATTTTTATATTAATATTTTTCTTTATCTTGCAAAATCACTAAGTTATTACAATTAAAATGACATCCTATTTTGCCCTAGATAACTCTCTTATTCTGGCATAATTACTACAGGCTCTCCATTTCACTCTCAGAAATGTCTTGGTTTAGGTAATTAATTATACAGTCATCCTAATTATAATCCATGTATATCAAAGCTCTTCTCTCCTTTGTGTTCTTCCACTCTTCCTTCTCTGCCTTTCTCATTTTCAAAAGAATTTGAAGCATCTTTATAAATAAACTGACACAATAACATGAAGAAGTAAATATATTGAGTGCAAAAGATATTAAGGATACAAAATAAAATAAAGCCAAGAATAAAGTCAACACACATAGTAAATAATATAAGATCCTGTGTGGCTTGTGTATCTCAGCTATGGACATATTTTTAGCTTTAAAACCAGCCCCAAGATTCATGGCCCTAGTGGATGAGAAAAATACCAATTGCTCAGTGCAAAACAGAAACAGGAAACATCCGAGGGACCACAACAAACTTAATCTGAATGCAGAGTTTCCTGATAGTCACGTATTACCAATTTTTTCATTAGATGCCTGCCCATGAACTATGCATGATGCTAAAGTGCTGGGATGAACAAGACCAAGTTCTAGACCTCATGAAACTTATATTCTATTGGGAGAAACAAATAACTAAGAAGTAAGCAATAATTTCATGTCATTTGGCTGTAAAGGAGATAAAGCGGATGCTAGTGTTAGATAGAGTCTTAGATAGAGTTGCCAGACAGAATTGTCCAAGCAAAATTTATTGGATCCAAGAATAAAATATAAAATGTGTGGAGGACAAAGTGGCCTCAATATCTTTTGTACAAAAATAATCCTCCCTCTGAGAATGAGAGGCTCAGTTTAATAACTGAGCAATATGCAATTTAAAACTGTCTTTATTAGACCTACACTTTTATAATGAAAACCTAAAAAGTGATCCTGAATCTCCATTTTGATTTACATGTTCATTCACTTTTACACTATCAACTCAGCAAGCTATATTTTTATTAGGGTTGAAGTAATAGATGTTTAAAATATGAAGTTGAATATATAAGGAAAAAATTAATAAAGAAATTACTGAGTGATAGTCATCAAAAATGTTTAGTGTACATACTTCCAGGATTTTTTCTGTGTGACTAATTACTTACATTTAGCAGAACTAGGTTACTATTCATGTGTTTTGTAGCCTACTTTTTTCTTTTTATGATTTATTATTATTGTTCTTTTAATATTTAAAAGTATATATCATTACTGTAATTGTTATTTCTACATCATCATACTGATTATATAGATATAGCATTTGATTTTAAAGTGTTCTGTCATTATTTAAATTAGAAGAGCTACTTCAAATTTTGTAATTTAATGGTTGTGCTCTGGTACGTAGTGTGAAGATTGTTATAAGTTGATTACATGTATTGTGTTTAAAATGACTTAAGAAATTATTAAAAGGAAAAAACCCTACTAAGCCATTGGTCAATATATTTGGAAGTGAAATTTCTAGCTATTTTCTTTTTTGTTAAATTTTTATTTAATAATGTATATGATTATTATGGCCCATCACCGACACCTCCCTCCCTCCTCCCTCTCTCCCCTCCCCCCCAAGAATGTCCTTTCCGTTTGCTTGTTGTAACAACTTCAAAAAGGTATAGTTGTGATATCTTCTTCCTCCCCCACCCCGGTTTTTTTTGTGTGTGTACGTGGGTGAATTAATTTGTTTATTTTTTAGCTCCCACCAATGAGTGAGAACATGTGGTATTTCTTTTTCTCTGCCTGACTCGTTTCACTCAATATTATTCTCTCAAGGTCCATCCATGTTGTTGCAAATGGCAGTATTTCATTTGTTTTTATAGCTGAGTAATATTCCATTGTGTATATATACCACATTTTCCATATCCACTCATCCGATGATGGACATTTGGGCTGTTTCCAACTCTTGGCTGTTGTAAATAGTGCTGCAATGAACCTGAGAGTACAGGTATCCCTTCGACATGATGATTTCCATTCTTCTGTCTATATACCCAGCAGTGAGATAGCTGTGTCATATGATACATCTATCTGTAATTGTTTGAGGAACCTCCATATCATTTTCCATAGAGGCTGCACCATTTTGCAGTCCCACCAACAATGTATGAGA
>NW_007726142.1:1274540-1332012 GCF_000696425.1 Galeopterus variegatus | reverse complement strand
GCTCTGGGAGTTCTCCCTGATTCTTGAGTTCTGGCCCTGGCAGCTGGATCCTGTCCTGCCATCTCTGCTTCGCTATCCGGGCATTTCCCTTCTCTGTGTGCACACGATGGGGCCTCCCGGAGGGTACGTCTTTTTTTTCTGAGACTCCTCCTCCTTTGCCGGACCCCTCCCCTCTCTGTGCACTCAGTACAGGGCTGGGGCATGTCTTCTGCAATCCTCCTCTCTCAGCCCCGCCCGGCCCTGAAGGGGACTCAGGCCTCCGCCACGGACACTGTGGGCATTCCTGCGGCTCTGGTCAAGGTCCTCTCTGGGCCTCCCACCTTCCCCCCAGTATTGCGGCCCCCTGTGTGGTTGAGTTATCTCCTCTAGCTATTTTCAAAGAAGAAAATTATACATCAGAATTCTTTTGGGTTTAAGTTTTTTGACTCAGATTTTAGCGTAGACATGTTTAAGGACAATGCATGCTAATTAAGCTAATAGTCAGAAACAAAGTTAGTATACATTGCTGACTACATATGCACCCAAAATGCCAACAGATTTGACTTCTAAACATCTGTTGATAATGTGAATAACAGCTCCTCAGACACTATCATTCAAATTCTAAGATACACATGAAGTTAAATAACACCTTTGTTATATGTGTTAAGTGGATATTATGTCATTTCTTTCATCTTTTTAAATGATAGCAAATAATGGTCATACAATATATAACAATGAAATCTAACCTCTTCTTTTGTAGCTGGAAAAACTGCCTTTTGGAGAAATTACTGACAGATTCTAGTGTCCTGGGATAGAGGCAGTGCTTTGTGTTTATTCTGGGGAGGACCTCTACAGTAGGGCCTTTTAGGAAGAATTATTACTTCCTCATTGTTCCTAGGGAATCATACTGCAGTGAAACAGCCTAAAGCAGATGTTTCAGTCCAAAAGGCAAGTGTTAAGTCAAGTGCAAAGACAGCCCACATCCTGAAAATGATCATTTTTCTCCTGGGAGATATTCTTAGCCATGCTTTTGCCTTACAGTCTGTCAGGGGCCATCTTCTGTCCAGCCCAGAGTGAAGTTTGAATAGCATGCAATTTGTGCTGGACTGACTGTGCTGCTCTAATAATTGTGTGTGCATGTGCACACATGCATGTGCACGCACCTATGTATAAACTAGACTTAGCTAAACGTAGCCCCAAATACTTCAATACTCTTCTCCAGGCCACAGGGCCAGATTCTTCTCTGTGGTGGTGGTAGAAGTACCCACCTGGGAATGGTATGTTTTTTGTCCAGAAACCCAGGAAGTATCTAAATATGAAATATGAAATGAGCAAGGCTCTGGCCTGGAGAGGTAAGCACTTGCTTTCTCCTTGGATAGCAGGAGGCAGCTGGGCCCAGACTGTGAGGTAAGAAAATGCCTGGAGATTTCAGGGATGGGTGAAGTGGCTTCTCCCTCATGGAGAAAGGCCAAGAACTGGGCAGAGAGCCTGCCTCTGAAGGACTGAGGCAAGTTGGAATTCACCCTCTAAGTCATGCTTCAGTTTTAACTCAACACTTCAACAAAGTCCAGGTATTAAAAGTCACAGCCTATTTTCAGTGGTGCTGTGAGAATATAAGCACATGGTGTCTTCTCTTCACTAAGGCCTGAGAGGACATCAGTAGTGGTCTTCATAGGGGAGTAGCTGTGGGTATTGTCCTGGATTACACGTGAAGTGAAAGTCTGGAAAACAGCAACAGCTAGGAGGAAGTTAGGGCTGATTTCTATTAGTTAGACTAGTGGGATTTGTTGCTACAGTAATTATAGTGTAAATAAGTATCAGCTTATTTTATAGTCACAGACTACAGTGGCCATGTTTGTAAGGGTTGTAAATATTCTAATAATGCACATTTATAAAAAATTCTCACCAAAACACACACACACAAAAATCCCTATGCAGGGAACTTATTTGAATTAGGGCTCTCATTTTATAAACAACAGGGACTTGGAAAATGAAAATTACTTGGCAAAGATATACAACAAGCAAACATAAACAGCCTCAAAACTCTGAGGTTTTGCCCATAAATTCCACATCCATCCTGCAATGAAACATCCATCTTTGTGTTCTACCTAGGTCTCTGGGTACTCTGGGTACTCCTTTGGTGCTTTATTAAAATAACCTTTTCATTTCCTTTTTTCTTTTTTTTGGCAAGGGGATCTGAACCCTTCCTTGGTATTATCAACACTATGCCCTAACCAAGTGAGCTAACCAGCCAGCCCTCCTTCTGCTTCTTAATTTTCTCCACTCATTTACTCACCAGATTTTCATTGTGGAAAACTCGAATGTCAGCTCTCTTGCCCTCCTATGGCTCCTGCTTCTGACATTCCTATACTTACCCAACCCGGGTCTAAGTATCTGTTTTTACTTTTCTCTCCCAAGGTATAGAGAGGTAGCAAGGCTGTATATTAAGCCAAAGACTTTTATTAACATTCTCACACAAGAGCAAAAAGAAGGGGCCTCTATTGCACATTTCATAGTAAATAACTAAGGAACTTTTACTCATCATATTGGATCCCCCCTGCATCTCCTAACTCCTTTCAGTTTTCCTTCAAATGTTCAGCCCTGCACTTCTGTTTCTAGAGTTTTCTTTTAGAAAAGAAGTTCCTCTTCCAGTAGCAAAAATCCCTCTTAAAATCTTGAAAGCCAGGCAAGTTTAAGCCTCTGGAGGCTCGGTCTGAACCCTAGTGCTGTCTTACTAAATCATCTCCTCCACAAAGAACAAAGAGGGGCTCTCTCTTCAAGGGGTCTCTTACCCCTTAGAGTTACAAGAATCAAATGTTCTTCCCACAAGTAAATGGGCATTATTTCCTTGTGGGAAAATACCATTATGTGTGTGAAGACAGAAACCAAGAAAAAGAGGTGGAGTCAAGCGTGGTTCTTTTGTGTCCGGAGAGCTGTTTGTCTTCTGTGGGTACAGGGAGTGGTGTGGGGTCTGCAGCACCCTGCCAGAGATGAGTCTTTAACCCTAGTCATCCTTCACTGATTTCCGCAGAGGTCCATGTAAGCAAGGAGGAACCAAAGAAGCAAGTGCGGAGAGGAAGATTCCAGAGGTAATCAATCAAATGTCTCTGCACAGATTAATCAGGATAAGAAATGCGAGATAGTGTAAAAGGTATAGCCTGTGTTTCCCAGAACACAGAAACAGATGTTCTGTAAGCTTGAATACTTAGCATATATCACGTGATTTATGCGTCTTAAAACTAAAATTGTAATTAATTATTTAGGTAATTCTAGGGGCTTGGCATATAGTAAAAATGCAATGGTATAAATTTAAAATCTATTTGAACTATGCTAACGGGAACAAAGATAATTTCCACTCTGTGTTTGAGCCAAGTTCTTTAAAATACTTTTTTAAATAAAAGCAATACCTTTCAATATAGAAAATTAGTATAAGAAATTTCAAAAGAATATATGTTTTTAAAACTACCAATAATTCTACCATACAAAGATGACTGATTTTGATGCACATATTTTTGGCGGGTGGGCAGAGACTTCAATAAAGAGAAAAACTTATTCCTGTTCAGCTCAATGCTGATCTTGGTGAGAACATCAGAAATCTGGTTAGAAAGCCATTAAAAAAAAAAAGGAACTGTTCATTGAGATAGTTTCTTCTTCCTTCCTGAAGATTCAGCAGCTGGTGTTCTTTGTAAAATTCTCAAGTATGGGGCAGAGCCTGGTTTTTTAAGGCCTAATATAAGCTGCAAAGCTTATATTATCAGGGCCTTCATTATAAAAAGGAGTACAAAATTATGCATACAAAATCGGATAGAAAATTGAACTTTATTTAGAAAGAAAAAATCACAACATATTACATGTTTTAAAAAGCTAAAAGCGAAAAAAGTAATTTTTTTGTTAACATCAAAAAATGCAAACAAAGTGCATATTTTGTTAGTAACTGCCTCACATACTTTTATAATACTTTTTTTCTACATTTTTGGCTGCATACTTTTTGAATATCTCCTCACATAATCATAATGTTATTATAACATTTTCTAAAAAGAAAATAGGAAGATAATTTAGTCTTCTAGCATGGTCCAAGAAAATTTTTATTATTAATAATGATTTAGAAAAAGTTCTTTCAGCTTCTCGGCTCACCATTAGTGCTATCATATAGTGTTTTAGGACTCCTGTTTCCTTCATTTGTCAACTGTAAGATTTGGAGAGATTTCTGGAGACTTGTTGTGGAGTACATACAAGACACATTTTTTCTTTATTATGCATATGCTCCTAGTGTCCGATGCTGTTGGATATGTTTATAGACTGATATGCCTGTGACTCAGGTGCTGATGTCCCTGTGATGCGACACTCCCACACAAAGACAGCTAGCTGTGATGTATCCATGGAAGAGGCTGTGAACCACATAAATATATCATATTAAACTCAATCTCAGTGTATCCCCAACTCAACTTTCTTTTAGCCAGATCTCAAAAATGCCCACGGTCACTCCAATCCCCATAGTATACTTACCCTGAGGAAAGCATGAAGAAGGCAAAATGGAATGAAAACTGATTTCACACAGAAGCTTTACACCTGCAAATGTTACAGAAGCATGTAGTCACGGGCATGTCTAGGGCTCCTTGCAAGGACTTGGAAGTAAAGAGTAGCAAGAAGCGTCAAAGCTTGTGCTTCATTTGCTTCCTGGTAAATTCCCCTCTGCCTGAAGAGATGTATTTTGTTTTACTAAAAGCTAGTACCCTGAGATTCCTCCTCCACCCAAAGTTGAAATTCTTCGTGGACATGGACAGGGCTGGGTGATACAAAGCATCCACATAGCTCCATAAATATTTGCTCAGCTGAGTAGATTTCCTTTCATACCAAAGATTATTTCAGTAATTCAGTAAATTGGACTAATAAGTTCAATAATGTATTTAAATTATGATTATTTGTTCATATTATGAGGGCAAACAATAAAAATAATAAATCGTTAACTCATCTATCATAATGTTTCCTTATGTTTATGTTTTTAACTTTCAATGTACATTTCCATAGAGCACTATGGCTATTAACTAGATTCACTGTCACCAGTAAAAATTCAGATAATACATGTAAATATGGATTAGTAAAAAGACCCATCATCTCACTTATTTACATAGAACAAAACCTGCATTTACCTACAGTTTGAGGACAATGTGTAAGCAGATGCAGCAGGAACTACAACCCCTCCCCCATGTAAATATGTGCCATTCTGTATATACAAACTACCTCTACAACAAAATGAAGATTAAATAAATGGGATTAAAAGCCATAATGCACTATATTATCTTTATAAATATGTCATTTAAGCACTTTCAATTATTCTAAAAAGTATTATAATTAGAAAGTTTTATTTCAAATGAAATATATAACCTGAAATTAGTTCCATAATTGTGTAATGAGAATTATAGTTTCTATTCAAATAAATAAAAGAAGTCCCAAAGTGGTCCACCCATTATTTGAAACAATATAATAGGCTACTTAAAAATAAAAATTAATGTGTTTTGTTTCCATATTGTGTATTATTTGCTAGAGAAGAGCATTTGTAAGTGTATCATACATCCTCACTTTTTTCCACTTATTCCATCACTCAGTCTGTTACCCACCTTCCAAAAAGCCCTTATAATTAGCTTCCATCCCTTTTTGGCATATTAACTGTTGATGTCCACTGGTATTTAACTTATTCAACATTGACAGTTGGGAAACTACCAATATAGGTAGGCAGGATTTTGTCTTTCAAGGTATAATTTCTGGAAATTCATTTAACAAAGAAAACTTCCTGTTTAATTTCCCTTTTGCTTTGCTTTGTTTGTTATTCCTAAATGTGAAAGACAACTTCCTCATTTTTCCCCCATGGGAACATATTTGGCTTTCATAGAGTGTGATATAGTATTCTGAGTTGCAATATGTTTAGTTTCTTAAGAAAATTTAAAAAATTTTTTTATTCTTATCTACATTATTATTAATTTTTGTGATTAAAGTTATAATATCCAGAATTCAGAGTACGGAGATAGAATAACATTCTTGTTTATGAACAAAAGAATAGCCTATTGGGTCTTCCGGGTCCAGAATTCTGTGCTTTGTCAGGGTTTTGTTCATCAGTTACTCATTTTCAGAATAAGGTAAAATTCATTTGAGATATAAACTTGTAGCTTTTTAAAAAGCTATTGACCACATCATAAGTCCTAAAAAAATTCATCTCATGAAACGCTGAGACGTCTACAGGAAAATAACAGAAAGTCTTAAATATTAACACTAACAGCAGTGATTTCAAGATAGTTTTTGAGTTTAAATATGAATAGTAATTTTTCCCAAGATAAAATTTGTATACACTTCAATCAAGAAGTAACTATTAAAAAGTGGTTTTATTTGGAGAAAAAAAAAATGTCTGTTTTCCTTTCATTACATCGAACAGTATATAATTTTAATCCTGTAAAATTTTCTGAACTCTGCTGCATGAGAGAACTGATTAAAACCACTTGAAATAGCTGAGGCATTTTATAATTTCTCTGTAACTTTAATAAGTCCACTGCCTGGAGCAAGAAGATATACAGATGGCTTAATTCAGTAAGTTTCTAGTGTGAGATGTCTCAAAAGACCAGACAGAAAGGAGTTTCTGTACCTTTTTATTAATAAAGTTCTCAGAAAAGCAAGAGTATATTTGCAAATAAAAAACCAGATTTTCAACATGACTTTTGTTGTGCACATAAGATCGTCGTCTGGCTAGGTTTCTAATCACATATACATAGATGAATTCACTGTCACCTCTCAAGATTTTCATTTGATCATTCTCACTGAAACTTTAACATAGTTTTCTGAAAGGAAATTAGTCCTTAGAAAAATCTCCACCACGACCGTCACCAAAAGAGATCCAGAGTCTCAGCTTTGTAGTTTAACAGGAGGAATTCTTCTCATGCCCACCATAAAACACACACTTAAGATGGACAGGCACTCTGTACTATATATGTTTTTTAATTTAAAAAAAATTTTTAATGACATTTACTTGTACATATTGGTGGGGTACAGTGTGTTGTTTTGATACATGCATATACTGCACAATGATTCACCACAATGATTCATTTAGGGTAGAATGCAAGAAAAGGAGAGAAATGGTTCCATTAAAAAATGGTTTGATTAGATGAACTCTCTTCACTTAGCAATTATAAATTATTGATGTAATATGAGAGAAACTTAAAATCCAGAGATCATTCAAGAAACCTTATTATAGACACTAATTCAAACATTTTTCTTCACCCAAGGAACCAACATTGAACCAACATACAGGAAATCAAATTGATTGTTCAAAATTTCATCTTCTCTTTTATCCGTATTTTCTAGTAGAGACATTAACCAACACTGAAATGAGCACGAGGGAACTGGCTGAAGCACGTTTACATCATTAGTCTACACTGCTCTGTGTCAGCGAAGCCCAGGTAAGCAGGAGGAACTGAAACCCTCGGCAGAATACTTTACCAGTCTAAGTGTAGTGCATCTCTTATAATCACCAGGAGATTTCCTATGTACTCTGAGTTCCTTCTGCAGATGGTGCATTAAAAGGTATCACAACAGATTAAAAAATAGCTAAGTTAGAATTCCTATTAGAATTGGGTTTTTTTAAGTTTTTTATTTTATTTATTTTTTATTTTTATTGAATCATAATTGATTTACATATTTTTGGAATTCAAAGTTGGCATATGTTGATCAAATCAATATTGTTAGTATGTATATTGTTACATATTGTACTTAATCTTTATGCCCTTGTCCAATCTCTCCCCTTCCCCCATTCCCTCCCCCTCCCCCCTCTAATTACCCTAGATTTCTTCTCTCCCTCTGAAAGAGTAATGGTTATTCTGTTGATTTGTTGTAGATGATCTGTCCAATGCTGAGAGATGTGTTCAGGTCCCCCAATATTATCATAGAGCAGATGCTTCTTCTGCTACTCTGGAATGAGCTTTCTGGAGAGAGACATCCTCTTCTTTTCTTTGGTCTCTGCTGGTGACTTTCCTTGTATCAATGCACTCCAGTGGCTGGTGGACCATCTGCGCAGTGGTTGTGACATCTAGCCACTTTTGCGGCAGCCGTGGTTACTGTGGTGGACCACCCACATGGAGGTGATGTTTTTGGCATGCTCCTTTGTGCTGGAGGTGTGCCTGGTCATGTTAGAATGTTTTTACAAGTGACGTAACAAGTTCATCTTCTCCCAAACCATTATATAATGACTTTTAGCTACATATATAGAACTAAGTTTGCCTTTCTAATTATGAAACTGTTAAAAGCAAAAAATAAAAGGACATTTCTATGCCCCTCAATGTACAAAAACAAAACAGCAGGCAGCAGACATAAACAGACATGATTCACAAGAGAGAAAATTTAATTGGGTAATACATAGATCTTAAAAAAATTTAACCACACTTGCAAAAAAAATGCAAATAAAAATTAAATGTTATTTTTTTACTATCAAATTAGAAAATATGTTTTAAAAATTACACAAAATGCTGCTAAATGTACAATAAAACTCTCATATTTTACTAATGGGATATAAACTGGTAAAATTTCTCTGGAAACAATGTGGCAATATATATTAAAATGTAATTATTGAGCTTAAAAATGGTTATACACTTTGATATACTTCTATATTCCAGTGTAAGGAAATAATTAGAAATGTAATCAACACATCTGCAAAAGTGTTTTATTTAATATTACTTGTATAATCCCAAATTAGAAACAACTTATATGTCTAACAGATTCAAAATATTAAACTACTTATTGTATGGCTGTATTATGAAATCATATTTAACCATTGGAGAAAAAGTTTTGGAAGAGTATTTTATAATATGAGAAAGTGGTCACAGTAGAACAGAAAGAGAATTAAGCAAATATATCAATGAATCAAGTTGTTCTTAAGTGCGTTCTGAGCCATGATTTGGAGTTGTATTTTTTTTATATTTTAGAATATGAAATGGTTCAATTATGGAGGAAATGTGACTTGGTGTATCTGAAAAGTATCTATTTGTGTATAAGGAGATCAAACCTTATTTCTACTTCTGTCATGGATTCTCTAGTTAAGTTTTGGTAAGTCTCCTAAAATCTCAAGACTAGTTTCCTATCTTTGCAATAGAGATAACTCTTTCTTTTACAAATACCAGAAAATTTAGAGCATTCAAATGAACTCTCTGCACTCATTATTTTAGTAAAAAATGTATCATTTAATTCTTCTCTATTTACTTAATCTCTCATAATAAAGTTTCAATTTAGGGGGTACATTCATGCTATGCTATTACCATATTTTCTGCTGCCAGTTACTTTTCCTAATTCCATGCATGATTCTAAGAAATGTTCATATCTGGAGGTGGACTACAGTCTATTTCAATTTGAAGGTGTAATAGAATGAATGCACTTTTATTAGTACAGCATTCTAGATACTTTTCCCTGATTCTTTGGACCAAATGAGTCAAGCCTTTCTTTTTTTGTCTGCTTCTTTTATGTTATTCAATATTTACTCAATTGCAATAAAAAAAATTTTTAATTTAGATGCTCCTCCCCCAAATTTGTCTCTGTTCTATTATCTTAGATACATATCTGTCTAATTCAACCAGTTCATAGCAACTGATTTATATTTCTCATCTTCGTGCAATTTCCAAAAGTATTGCATTCTTAATTTCCTCTTGGTCCAAAGAAATAATAAAGGTAAATTTTTAGTGTTATTTAGAGATATTGAAGACCCTACTCACAAAGACACTTAGAAAAATAGCTTTTCTCTATCCCATCATTTACTAATTGTCTGAGATCCAAATTATAATTTGTTCATAATAAGGTCTTTAAAGTAGAATTACAATAAACATTATGTTATCAGCTGGAGTGGAAGGCGTTGAGAATGGAGTTGGCTCATAAGGAGGACATTAATCCAGTATAGTGATCACGGGACCACGAAATCTATTCTTTGCCACTTCTAGATGAGACATTGCAAATACATCTCAACTGCTTTAAGTTTTTAGCAGAAGAATCTGAAAATGTTGACAAAATCAAAACTGTAGATTTTCATCTGTTTTTTTTTTTAACTCTACACTTGTTTTACCTAGAAGGAAATCTAACACCAGAAAATTATCTACACAAGTTCTGCCTGTATTTACTTACATAATCTTGAAAAAGTCAGTTAACCTTTAAGATTTGAAAATATCTTCCTATATAAAATGGGAATGGTTGTGGTGGAATCTGACTTCTTTCTTCTAGCATTAAGATTTGTAGGAGTCCTAGAAGTTCTACAACTTTCACATGAACTCAGTCATGTCTCATTTTCCACAGAATATTAGATACACAATATGTATTGAATACTTATTATTAAGTTTTATTTGCTGTTTGCTGCCTTAGTCCCATGGCATCAAATATGCTAATAATACAAGGTCAATATTCTACAGTTTCATCACCTTACAAATTTTCCTAAACAAATATTAAATTTATTCTTTTCCTATTTCTGTATGTAGCGAAGGAAATGGTTATAGCTATTAAACTGTGACTTTCAATTAAATTTACATTTTTTTTCTAGCAACGTTGGCAAAGCAAAGTACTCCAATCTGAATATACTGTAGTATTTTAGTCAACAACATGAGCTCGGGACAGAGTCAGACCACCTGTATTCAAATCCTTATTTACACTATCCTTAAGCTTCAATTTCTGCTCTTCATTATCCTTAGCAAAAGAGAGAATTCCATAGTTTTGCAGTAAACATTAAATGATAATGTGTAGAACAATGCCTGGAATATATTTTATAAGAATAAAATAACTATTTGTTAATATAATGGCAAATAAACTGATAAATTATTGTCAAATACAAATACAATGATTGTTTCCTTAATTTTTATAATTTAAATTTTATGTCTACTTTTTTTCAGAGTATAAACCCATGGATACAATATAACATGTATGGAAATAATTTTGGCAGCTTAGATTGTGAGCCTGATGATCACCCTACCTCGATTCTCCTTTACCCGCCTGGTATTTGATATTATTCTGGAAACTTGGAAGGGAACTCAGAAACTAAATTTAAAAATTAAAAAAAAAAAAATTTTTTTTTGTCTCCAAGCTCAAAATCCATAGAGACAACCTATTAGAATACTGAAATAAACTCAAAATTTAAAAAAACTACACTGAACATAAAAAGGTGAAGATACATTGCATGAACTTCAAAATGCTTTTTCTGCAGTGACTAGAGTCTGGTCTTAGCAAGGAGACAGTGAACTAAATGCTACCAGTGTGTGAACAAAGTATCTTTTAAAACCATGTAGACTCCTCCTTTCACTTTCTATGACCACATTATAACATGACAGAATGTAAGTGAAATTTTGAGTCTGTTATTTGTAGAAGGTCACAGTGTATTTTGAGTGTTTTTCATGAAATTAAGTTTATTCAGCACATTAATTTGGATCAATAAAGGATTCAGTCTTTAAAGCTGAAAGACTTCAAAAGCAAAATAAAATATATCTGTAAAACTTCAAGAACAAAGCAAGGGTAGTGGAAAAATTGCAAACAAAAATATTTTCAATGGAAAGAATGAAAACAGCCTCAATCTTTTTGTGATCTATGAAGCACCTAGTTTAATCACTGGCAAAGTAGAAATTCAATGTACTTGTTTTAAAAATTCAAACATTTGTGCAGTTATAACAAACAGGAACCAAACAAGTAGCTTGCTGAGCATGGGAAACACCTGGTCATAATACCAATATTTAAAGTACATCCTAATTTTCCACCTAATTTATGAAACTTCTCTTAGAACCACATTGTTCAAAGTAAAGAAACAAACAAACAAACAAACAAAAACTCCACCGAAGTCCTCAACTATCATGTGAGCATTTAGAAGAAGAATATACATGATTGGAAAGTGATTGAACTGAAATTAGTTTAATGAATTCTAAATATTCATTACCTCCTGGTAGATACTGTTTTTCTTTAAAAAGAAATCTATTATTTTAGTAAAACTGTCAACTATTGTTTAATTTGCAAATCATCTCTCTTCGTTTGACCACTGCCTTTTCCAAATCTCTAACAAGCCTATGGATTAATAACTTCAAGACTGTCTCACTAACAATTAACCTGTATCTGAGAAAGAGCTCGTCACTAAAACTCTTCCAAAATGGAATTCAATAAGGTCAAATGCAAAATAGTCCACGTAGGACAGGAAAATCACAAATGCAAATACAAACTAACTAAATTGTAGCTTAATGTCAATTACACTTTTAGAATAGTTCTTGGAAAAGTCAAACTTTCTCTTCAATTAAATAATGTATTTAGAGAGGCAAATGAAAGCCGGAATCCAGGATTTAAGAATGAAACAAACTGTATAAATTCAAATCTCATAGCAGAATCATTTAGTCTATAGTCTATATGGCCAGCTGTGCCTGTGTGAACAGAATAAATGCAAAGGGGTTTGGAGCTAAATCAGCAAAAAAATGTAAAGCATTTGGACACTCAATGGGGATAAACTCTAGCTTATAAATTATGTATTTATCTAAGAAGTAAAATTCAAAAAGAACTGCTTAAAAATTATATCCATAGCATATATGCATTCTGAGGTAGCTATTATAAAAAATGCAATTTTAACAATGAAATGTTTTTGTAAAATATAATTATGAGAGAAATTCATCTTGATTACAATTGTTAATTTTTTTTGCTAGCAAGAGTTTTCATATGTTGATCCATCTTTTAATACCCTAGTTTAGAATGGAAAATTGAGAGAAAAAATCGTAGAATAGAATAGGAATAATTGAGAATAAGGAAGATAATATATAGATTGTTATCTATCCAAATACCGGTTATAATGGTGAAGATATTTGAAATACTAAAAGATCCCCATTGCTGCACTAGAACAGGAAGTATTTGGTGCATGTTAATATATCTTTTTCATAATGGCTTGTAACAGTATAGGTAAAATGTAATGGACATCTGCCATGATAAAAAAAAAAAAACCCCTAATAGTCAGTATACATTCCAAAATTTTTAATCTAATATTATGTAATTAATAATTTGGAATGTACATGCCATCTGGCTGGTTATGTATATGCCAAATTGCTGTCCCTCACTTGCTCAAGCACTTTTAACTCAGCAAGTTCATTAAGTGAAACACAATCATAATAAAATAGTAATAAAAAAGAATTTTTGAAAACTGGAAGAATTAGATTGATTGAATTTTTATTTTAACTAAGAGCCAGAATTCTGTGTAGATCTACAGCATTTGAAAACTCAATTAGCAGATCCTTTTAAATGCAAACATTTAAAATGTATACTCTAACCTCAGAGAGGTAATTTAGGACCCTAGGCTTTAAACTGTCCAAATCTCGATTAGCTTTTATTTACCCCACAGTCATGACACTGGTCTAGAGTTTGAGGTTGAAACAAAGTTTTTTCACCTGTACCTAGAATTTGCCTCCAGGAGACCTGGGGAAAAGCAAATATCATTTGCTGAGCCAAGTCACGGTTTATAGGCAAGAAAGACCAAGACCAAAACGTTATCACTGCAAAGAAATGATAAATGTTTAAAGTAATACACATGGCAATTACCCTGATTTGATCAGTATACAATGTATACATGCATGAAAACATCGCACTGTACTCCATAAATATGTACGATTATTATGGGTCAATTATAAATACGAGTAAAACTGAGGCAACATTGATATAAGGGTCATGAAACCAGGATTTTAAACGAGATGGAGATGGGATCAATCTTGCTGCATTTTTGATGGTGTGAAGAAGATGGGTTGGGGAATGATGAGGCTGGCAGGAGGAGCTCCACAGGTGGCACTGACATTTGCTTTCATCTGCTAGTGGATGCACATTCCACGGAGGACCCTGGGCGGCTCTACAAACCATGACTGGTGTGGACAGTGGGCTGCAAATCCAGTTCTTTGTCTTTTTTATTTTCAGCACTCTTACAGTCTTATTCTTTAGACTTCTTATTGAAAATGCTTCTTTATGGAATCATTTTCTTGTTATGGTAAGTACAGTATGAGGACAAACATGTAATCATGCTAATAGTATTTAACACTTGTTGAGTGCTTAGCATGACCCAGCCACCGAACTAAGCACTTTGAGCAACATGTCTTCTTTTAAGAAGTAGTAATGGTTTATTTACATTTTATATCAGATGTAACCAAAGTTCAGCAAGGTTATGTGAACACCTCTACCTAATGAAGGGAAGCAGCTCATTGTAACGTAGTAATCACGCCCTCTGCTGGTGGTTAAATGCTTTTGTACCCTCTACCTTTGGAAATGAAATGAAATACCATAATGATGCCAACATGTGGATTACTTAAGCACTACTTTCATAACTTTAGTTTGCTAATCCTAAACTGCACATTCTACCAAGAAGCCTGTAAAAACATGATATATTTAGGGGAAAGTATTTCCTAGATTCTATTAAAAAAGTTCCTCACGAACTGTTTTTCAAGTTGGTAAAAGAAATTGCCTTTGTTGGGGGTAGGGTACAGAGTGGGAAATTTTTAACTAAAATGTCTCCAAATTTTTATAAGGCAGAAAGTGTGCTGGGGAAAGAGCCACATCTGAGATTGGATAAGTATGCAATAGGTGGAAATACGTATCTGTCCTGAGGATGCTGTATTTGGCATTAGAAAAAAATTAAAAAACAAAAATAGCAGTAACCTAAATGAAACATACTTATAATTAGTTTTTTTTTGCAAAATTGAGTAAAAGTGAGAATGGAATCGTGCCAATATGGCAATTTTTCCTAGGATGTAATTGGAAGACCTAACCATCATTCAAATCTTTGGATTTGCATTCTCATAGTTTCATCTGAAGAGCAACAGATTCAAAAAGTAGTCTCTCAGATTTTCTTCCTTAGAGGAGAAGCTAGTGTAAGACTCTACCTGTGATCCAGGAGATGGCAGAAGATCAGATTTCTAAGTGCTGCGTGTTCCTATCTGCAAGATCATCTAGAGGAGACATTTAATACCATCCACAAGGAAAAGCTCAGAGCTGTCACAGGAAACATGGCCTTCTCTCTGTCAGCTGTTCTTCATGTTACCATCATGTCAGCAGAATTCTTCACGGGCATTACAGTGAATGGATTTCTTATCATCATAAACTGTAATGAACTGGTCAAACGTAGAAAGCTAACACCAATGCAAATCCTTTTAATGTGTATAGGGATGTCTAGGTTTGGTCTGCAGACGGTGTTAATGGTACAAAGTTTTTTCTCTGTGTTCTTTCCACTCTTTTACATGGAACGAATTTATGGTGCAACGATGATATTCTTTTGGATGTTTTTTAGCTCTGTCAGTCTCTGGTTTGCCACCTGCCTCTCTATATTTTACTGCCTCAAGATTTCAGGCTTCACTCAGTCCTATTTTCTTTGGCTGAAATTCCGGATCCCAAGGTTGATACCTTGGCTGCTTCTGGGAAGCCTGCTGGCCTCCGTGAGCATTGCCTTTGTATGTATCGAGGTAGATTATCCTAAAAATGTGGAAGATGATGAGCTCAGAAACACCACGCTAAAGAAGATTAAACCCAAGAGAATGCAAATTAACGATGTGCTCCTCGTCAACTTGGCGTTAGTATTGCCTCTCGGCATATTCGTGATGTGCACTTCTCTGTTATTTGTCTCTCTTTACAAGCACACTCATCGCATACAGAGCGGATCTCATGGGCTTAGAAATGCCAGCACAGAAGCCCACATCAATGCGTTAAGAACAGTGGTAACATTCTTCTGCTTCTTTATTTCTTATTTTGCTGCCTTCATGACAAATATGACATTTAGCGTTCCGTATGGAAGTCAGCAGTACTTTGTGGTGAAGGACATAATGGCAGCTTATCCCTCCGGCCATTCAGTCATAATAATTTGGAGTAATTCTAAGTTACAACAACCCTTCAGGAGAATTCTCTGTCTCAGAAGGAAATGATGAAGAGGAGGATGAGTGTGAAATATTTTTTTCCTTCATATGGATTTGGTGGACTTTCTTGTGTCTTGTGTGCTCACTCTTTCTCTCTCTGGCAATTATCTGCCTATGTCCCACCCTCAAGACATGTGAGATGCTAATTGTGATGCTGGATCGATAGGATATTTCTTTTTCCAGGGCTTGTGCACTTAAAAAATATTGTGATGCTAATACATTTAGGTAACTAGTACTTGCACTGGAGTACCAATTGAGTTTTAGAAATAAGAAAAAAAAAATACTAAGACTTTATTTGTCTTACCAATGTAGTTATTTTAACTGTCTTCCCAGGTCATCGGAATCTTCAGGTTTAGATAAGGAAAAGCATCTTGATTTAGTTCAAGACTTGAAGGAATATAATAATTTCATTACATGGAGGGACTTAACTATTTTTCAAAGAGATTCATCGTAAAATGCAAATTATGTGTTGAAAGTGTATTTCCTAGCAACATACCCGCTATACTGGGAAAGGTCTTATTTTGCTTTTGAGTTCAGTTTGGTAGAAGATAAGGTGCAAATGGAGCTGGCATGCATATGCACACATAACACAATCCACGTTCTCCATTTTTTTACAAAATGAAGAAGTTTTTTTCAACCTCCTGCAGTATTAAACTCACATAGAGAATGTAGGGGAGGTGGCTGTCAGTGAAGTACCAGCAGGCAAATGTTTAACAACAGGTATCTTAACTTCTTTCCACCGGGAATCTTGTCTGGGATATGACATTAGCAAATGGCTTGAAGATCTAAAGTAAATGCATTGAAATCTGTTGCCAGATTTGAATTGATTGTGTTCTTCAAGGATCTTAAGTAGTCTTGCTTTGCAGAAGAAAAATATTTTTTCATCTCTTAGTATTTCTATTTGAATCTTTAAAATCTTCTTTGGCTCTTAAAAAAGATATGTAGCTATTTTAGTTATAAATAAATTGCAATTAATGCAGATTAAAAGTTGCTGGCAAGAAAAAAATTAATATGTGTAATAATTTTCTATCAAATAAAATAAAATTTAGAGTCTGTACTAATAATTCCTTTACTATTCCCTAAAGCAGAGGTTCACAAATTTGAACGGACATCAGAGTCACCTGGAGGCTTATTAAAACACAGATTGCTGGGCCCCATTTCCAGAGTTTCCGACTTGCTAGGTTTTAAGTGGGGCCTGAGAATTAGCATTTCTAATAAGTTCCCAAACAATACTCTTGCTTGTGGTCTGGGGCCACACTTTGAAAACCATTGGTTTAGAGTCACTCTGTGTATTAGTCCGATTCTGCTGCTTATAACAGAATACCTGAATCTGGATAGTTTATAAAGAAATATAATTTATTTCTTACAGTTTTGAGGGCTAAGTCCAAGGTCAATAGGGCACACCTGGTGACAGCTTTCTTCTCAGCGGGAACTCTTTCCAAGGTCCCCTGGTGATGCAAGATATCATATGATGCGGGCCCAGCAAAAGGGTTTCCATGTGCTCACTTGCTCTCCTTATAAAGCCATCAATACACTCTCTGATAACCCAGCAAACTGTTAAACCATTAATCCATGAGTTGATTAATCTATTTGTGGGGCACAGTCCTCACAATCCAATCACCTCTTAAAGGCCCCATCTTTCAAATATCCTAGTCAGATTTCTCACCCTCTTAACACCATTACAATGGGGATCAAGCTCCAAATTCAGACTTCAGCACTGTACTTCAGATGTCAAGAACCTGGCCTCCAAGACCAATTGGATGGGTTTGCATCCTGGTCGGGATGCTTATTAGCTCTATAACCTTGGGCAAGTTATTATACTATCTCTCTCAGTTTCTTCATCTGTAAAATAAGGTAATTAAGTATCTACTCCCAAAGGCTGCTGAGATTGAATGTGCTAGCAAGCATTGCCTGGTACACAACAAAGATCAGTTAGGTCCAAATATTGTATTAAGTAAAGAAAAATTTTCTTTTTTTCTTTTTCCTTTTTGTCTCTCTTTTACTGACCGGTAACGGGATCGCAACCCTCGGTGTTGCGCCCGCACCATGCTCAGCCAGTGAGCGGAACCGGTCTCCACAAGGGATCCGAACCCTCGGGGGGAGCGCCGCCACACTCCCAAGCAGCGCACTCTCCAGTGCACCACCAGGCCAGCCCAAAGAAAAATTTTTCAATTGCCACTCTATTTCTTAGATTATTTCTTAATTGTAGATTATTTCTTAAATAAATTTCTGTACTCTTTTGAAATTGAATAAATTGAACTAAAATTCTATATTAGTACTTTAAGAAAAAAGGTAAAGTATACTTCAGTTAGAATGCTAAATAGGATCAGTATTTTGATGAGGCATAAAAGAGAGTAAACAAGTATTTTGGAAAGCTGTAAAAGGCAACAGACTAAATGAGGTGGTACAGCAAGAATTATCAGGCACCAGAGGACGACAAAGGACAATGAGTGTCTGAGGATGGGAGTGGAAGAAGGCATCAAGAAGAGTGGTGAGGGATGGCTGGTTACTCAGTGGTTGGAAAGAGGTGCTGATAACACCAGGGTCATGGGTTCAGATGTCTATACAGGCCAATCACCAAAACAAAAAAAAAGAGAGAGAGCGAGGTGAAAGGACAATGCTTGCCAGCGTGCTCACCATTTTTCTTGGGTCCTTAGAAGAAACTCCTGATGGTGGAATCCACACTGGTATCAGCTGTGGCCCCACCGTGTGCATTGTGGAGGCTTGGCATGGTTAGTAAATACAGAACAAGTCCTTCTTTGAGGCATCACTCATGCTCAGTCAAGGGAACATGTTTTAATTGGTGACTTGACCATAGATAACTGAAAGAGGAGGTTTCTAGCCAAAGTACATTTGAGAGGCCCCTCGGAAGATGGAGGGCTGGGGGACCACACAAATTAGCAAACAAGGATTGAATATCAATACCACTGACTCAGACAACCTCCAGCCCCATAAAGAACGGCCCAATTTAGAGCAGGTACAATATGATAGCTTCACATGTCATTAGGCATATTTCACTCATGCACAGCCCTGCTTTGTAGACATGTCTACCATGAACTGATCTTCATTTCTGAGAGTGATCAGAAGGTCCCACTTCCCAAGGGCCATCATTGATCATCTGTTAAGAAAAATCTATTCTAGAATTTTTTGAGGTTCTGTGGTGCAACAAGCACGAATGTTCTAAAACGACCCTGAGAGTTCGTTCACCTTGGGCTGCCTGGACACTGAGCCAATCAGAATTGGGGGCTCCTTCCTCCTCCTAATGGTAGGGTTGTTTCCAAACTCAGTTCCCCCTGGATTGTTAGCTTTTTTTCCCCTAAAAAGGGGAGCACAACTTTGCACAGGTGCTGACCAGGCAAATTTCTTAAATAACTCCTATGACCAGCTGGCACCCACGCTCAGTAAGGCTGGTGCCCAGATGCTTCTTAGCTTGCTCTGCCTCCTCCCTCCATTGAAAAGTTGCTCTGAGGCTTGCTCTGTAAATAAGGACAGCAACAAAAGGAGGGATTCCCACTACCTAAAATTTCACACACGCTGTGTGTTCAACTGAGTGACCTGGCCCTGACCACCCACCCAGTGGATATCAGGAGGATCAGAAGACACAGCCCTCTTATTTATCTTTTTTCTGATCTTTGATTGTAAATTTGTTACCCAATGAAGTCTGTTCCCTAATCCACACTGTGTGACATGTCAGATGATGGCCACAAAGAGGCTGCCTTGCACAACTGTTTCAGACTTAGGCAAGTCTAATTTCCAATATCCAGTCTTACAGCACCTTGTCCTCACAACAAGTTTGCAAAATGGTACCACCTCAGTTCTCACTGCTCGTTCTCCTGTTGTTCTGATATAATTCATATGGTTTTATGACCTGAATTTGCACATGTCACTAAATTATTTTATTATCTCCTCACCTATCTTAATCTTCAATGCTCTTCTATTCATATTTGTTATTTCCAGTTTGGAAATTATTCCCTTTGGTAGAGAAGGAGATAAAATAAGAGGTAGACTGCTCAGTCACATTGTGGCATCAGTTGTGATTATTCTTACTGCCCAAGTAAGGGAACTCTCTCATTCTTATTTTCTTTTTCTGAGCATAATTTAAAGCCTGTTGTGCTCCTTTTTAACTTATGGAGTATTTCAAACTACAATTACCTATTACATGAAAAATTAATACTATAATGAATTTTCACTTAATTCATTTATGTAAATATATATAAATATTTAAGTAACTTATTCAAAAGTGTGCAAATTCACTAAAGCCTAAAAGTATGAACATTGGAGTGCTGAGGTTTTCATTTGCCATGACTTGTTATCTTCCAAATCTGTGAAGCTGAGAAACACATCCTTGTACATCCCATAGATATTCATGTGCAGTAAAATTTTAATATACATTCAGAATTATCTACCCAAGAGAAAAGTTTTGGATGGTTCTACATATAATTTGAGTCACTTACCAAGGAAATAATGTTTTCATATCAGAAAAAATTCTGAGAATGCTTTTATGAGCGCATTAAAGAGAATTCAACCTTACAAAATTTCAAAATAAAGGGAAGTTGCTTATGCTGTTTATCCACTCAAACTCCCTTTCCTTCTTCTCCTTTTTTTAAGTACTCTGCTGTCATCAGAGTACTTAGCTGTTCTAAGAAATCTTCAGAGACATTCTCAAACTTCAGGGATCTACCTCTCACTAACTTCCTATGACAGTAACTGTCAGGACTGATCACTTGACATTTAATACCTTGTCTTGTGATGCATACATATAGGTTTGAATCTTTTTTAGCCAAATATTTACAATATTCTTGAAATCTGCAGCCACGTTATAATGCATTTTTGCATACCAAACAACTAATAATAGCTAACTAAACACAGAAACTTGAATACATGCTTTCGATAAAGAATCACATGCATCGCTATGCAAAAAAAAAAAAAAAAGGCATAAAATCAGGTAGCATAAGGACAGGTTAATTCTATTTCCAAAAACTGTAAGATATTTAGTGAGATCAACTTTACCATTATTTCCATGATGAAAAAATACCATAAAATTGAACATCAGAGAAAATAGTACAAGAAAATTTATTTTCGCTTCTCAGTTTATAAACTGGGACAAAATTATAAGTAATGCACTGCCACCCAGTGGCAAACTTTCACTTTAAATGAAATAATAGTTGAAATAGTCAAAAGATGTATCTTTATCCAGGAAAAATTTTATCCCATTAGAAAAATATGAGGAGAAGAGAAATTAGCACTCAGGTTATCAGAAATTTTAGACCAAATGTGAGTAAATAACTAGCTCAAATCAAACAAATGGTAAAGAAAAAAGCAAAAAGAAAATTACTTAAAATATTTATAAGATAATTGGAAACCTGAATATCAACTGGATGCTCAATGATATTAATGAATTAATTTTTTTTTAGATGTTTTAATGGTGCTGTGGTTAGGTTTGAAAAATAAAAATGTTCTTACCTTTTGGAGGGAAGCATTTTGAAATAATCACTGATAAAATAATGTGACACCTCAGTATAATATGAGGAATTGAGGGAGAGAAGTTAAAGATAAATGTAAAGCAATTTTGTAAAATGAGATTGGCCATTAATTGGTAATTTTTTAAGCTCAATGATGATTACACAGGGATTCATTATACAATTCTGTCTACTTTTGTATATGTTTAAAATTCTCTGTAACATAAAGCTTTACAAAAATAAAAGTATCAGCAAGAGACATGTACCTATTGAATGTCAAATTTAATTAAGAAAAAGAAAGAGCTTTCTCCATAAATTATTCAACAAAAATGAGTAAGTTGAGGCATAGGTTAGGAAGAAATTATACTCTTTGTTGGTCTTTAAAAATGACCTTTGGAGAAATTAACTCAACCTTCTTAAGCCAAAGTAAATAAAAAAAGCTGGAATTGCTTCTCAGAATCACATGTACTTCAAACAACAAACTCACATTACCTTACAGAAGAGATTACTAAATAAAGACAAAAGGTGAGTTGTCCAGACTTTTTGTTTAGTAAAACTGGCCTGGAATGCAATTATTTATTCTCTTTCTTTCTTTCTCTTTGTATTTACTGAGCATTGAGCTTCTTATTATGTAGACCTTCCAACCTAGCCTTGTTGCTAGGTTTTAGGAAACAATTACAGGCCCTAGTTTCACTTTTTTTTCTTCTACTCTGACTGGAGTCCTTTAGAAAATTAATTATGTTTCTCAGCAACCCAGCTGAGTGAAACTTAAACATACTTTGGGTTCTTTTGTAAAGCAAAGGATAAATGTTTCTCTTCTAAACTATCTGTTTGTTCGTCTCCCTCACCTTTGCAGAAAAGATTTGTTAAGATATATTGCCCTAGAAATTTTTTTAAAAAAAGATCTGTTTCCAATGGTAAGTGAAGTTACTGATTTTCTAATGAATGCTCGTGCTTTTGTTTTTATTTTGAATTCTTCTAGTTTGTCAATCTGACTACCTCTTTGGAATCTATGTACTTTACGTTTTAAAATATATAAGATGATTTCACTTCTAAGAGAAGAAATTTATTTATATATAATATAGTAAATGAGAAATCATGAAAAATGCATTAAAAAGGAGAAAGCCCAACTGGAAAAAAGTGCTGAATTTTCCTTTAGAGAAGATTACAAATGTGCATGTGAACTAAAAGTCCACACTGTGTGTGATCTTAGCAGACCTTTTTACATTAGTCTTTTCTTATGTTAGAAACATTTAGGTGTCAGATGTATCTACATCTATTTATCTATTTGTCTATCTATCCACCTCCCCAAATATTTAATCTTATAAAATTAAATTCAGATATGTAAGCAAAAGAAGCTTAGGTTTGCATACATTTAATGACCAAAGAAATGTATTTCTTTTTAATTAGCAAATTATAAAAGCAAATATAAATATTTCATGATTTTTCAGTATAAAATATTTAAGGAAGAAATTCAAACAGAAGCTTTTAATATTGCCACTATTATAGTGAAGTTTTTCATTATTTAGAAAAAACATGATTAGATGTTTGGATTTTTGGATACAGTTTTCAAAATGGGGAAAAATGTAATTTTCAGTAATTGGCAAACAGTTATTTCTATTATGTTAAACTATATGAAATTTGCAGTTTTGTAAAAGTTGAGAAATGATTGAATAACAGCAATTTCACACAGCTCAACCTAAAACATGCAGAACCATGAATAGGGTTTGTAGAGATAGAAATTCTTGTCTTGATGATTTTATAATCTAATTGGAGAAGACTTAAAAATAATTAACAAGGTACAAGGTAAAATGTAGCTTCAAGTTCCATTAATGTATCTGTAAAAAGAAAAGACAAATCCTGATAGGAAGATCTGAAAATGCTTAGATAGGAGGTGGCATTCAAATTAGTGTTGGCATGTACGTATAATTTCATAGGTGGAAAATAACTGTGTTTATTGAATACAAATTAAGCCACTTTTATTTCCAAAGAAACGTCTTAAACAAAATGTAGCATCTATAAAATCAACACATCACTAAATCTTTGACTGAATGAGAATCTCATTAATTATTTTGTTCTTAATATCTCAACTAATATTTTATAACTTTGTATTTCTCTATGCTTTAGTTTTTTCTATGCAAAGTGAATATTATAATGTAGTATCTCCATTACGGATTTCAATCATTCAGCTATACCTCCAGTTGATTTATTTCTGCCTAGGGACTACAAAGATACACTAATCCATGATTCACATACTATAGAAGCTTAACTTTACATACAAATTTTTCAAAAGAATAATATACAATAATAAATTCATAACATAAGGACAGAATAAGGTATCACACAAGATTGAAATACATTTATCCTCTTTTTAAAGTATGATATAGTAACAATTTTTGGTAGCCAGGAAGCACTGAGATATATGTAGAGAGACACAGACATGACCATCAGTGGCAACAGGGTGACTGATACACATTGGCGCACTCCCAGCTGCCCAGTGCAATAGTGGTCTAGACCAGCAGCACATTCTCTAAGCACAGTCTCTTAATGTTATGGCTCTCTAATTCACTTACTGCCATAATACTTGTTTTATATATCAATTAGACTACTTTTTTCTTTTTTCTGGCAATATGGCTGACTAGAGATGGCCAGCCTTCACCTCTAATACAAAAAAAGTTCAAAGCAACAAATAGATAGTACCTGTAGAGTGTCTAGGAGAAAACAATGGAATCCTACTAAACAGTGAGAAAAACCCCCAAGATCTGTAAACTCAAGACAGCAACATACAAGGACAGGGGAAACTCCCAGCCAGGACCAGTGTAAAGACTAGAGAAACCCTGCATTGCTGCGACAAGGTAGGCAGGAGAAGGGGGAGGCCAGTGGCTGAAGCTCAGTGAGCCCAGCATGCAGAGCAGCTAAGAGCCCACGCAACTATATTTTCCCAGAGGGGAACTACATGTGGAGTCATCCCCAAACCCTTGGTCCCAGGCTGCCACTGGACATCACCGTGTTGGGATAAGAGCTGGGGGAGCTCAGAGCCCCACTATCCCAGTGGCTCCCCACACACTGCCAGAGAGCATGGGGGGAGAGGGCTGGCTATCTGGTTACATGCCTTTTTCTCCCTGGGAGCTCAGAGCCCTACACAACATAGGGGAACTGCCTGTGCCAGGGGACAGTGAGGGGAGTGCATCGGTTATCTGCATCCATGCCCTCCTTCCCCTGGGAACTCAGAACCCCACCTGACTCAATGCCCCTCCTGTGCCCCAGTGGACAGTGAGCAAGGCCTGTGCTTTTCCCCTGTGCCAAACATTTGGATCCACACCTTCTTACCTGAGGAGTGCAGAGGTCTGCCTGATGCAGCAATCTTGCCAACACCAGCAGAGAGCATGCCAGCAGTATGCAAGTCACCTACCCAGATCCATGCCACATTCCCTGGGAGCACAGTGTCCTCTCTGACACAGCAGCCTGCCCGCACCAGTGCAGAAAGTGCAGGAAGCAAGCCAGCATTTACTACCACGCTCACCCAGGACCAAACATATGAAGCCCTACCCAACTATCATATAAGACACTTCTAAAACACTTCTGTCTCTTTTTATAGTTCTTGATCTGAAGTCCAACATTATCCTTAATGGGGAAAAGCTGAAAGCTTTTCTTAAGGAACAAGACAAGGATTCCCACTCTCACCACTCTTATTCAACAAAGCACTAGCCAGAGCAATAAGGCCAGAGAAAGAAATAAAGGGCATCCAAAATTAGAAAAGAAAAGGTCAAATTGTCCCTGTTTGCACATGACATGACCCTATATAGAGAAAAACCTAAAACTTCTACCAAAAAACTTTAAGAGCTGATAAACAAATTCAGTAAAGTTTCAGGATACAAAATCAATGCACAAAAATCAGTAGTATTTTTATAGACCAACAACAAAGTAGCTGAAAAAGAAATCAAGAAACCAAGCCCATTTACAATAGCTACCAAAAGAATAAAATGCCAAGAAAGAAATTTAACCGTGGAAGTGCAAGATGTCTATAATCAGAACTACGTAACACTACATAAAGAAATTAAAGAGGACAACAAAAGATGGAAAGACATTCCATGGTCATGGATTGGAAGAAGTAACATTGTGAAAATGTCCATACTACCCAAAGTGATCTACAGATTCAATGCAATTCCTATCAAAATATCAATGACATTCTTCACAGAAACAGAAAAAACAATCCTAGCATTCATATGGAACAATGAAAGATCTTGAATAGCCAAAGCAAACTTGAGAAAATAAATAAATAAATAAATAAAGCTGGAGGCATAACACTATCCGACTTCAAATAATACTACAAAGCTATAGTAACCAAAGCTGCATAGTACCGGCATAAAAACAGACACATGGACCAGTGGAACAGAATAGCGAATCCAGAAATCAATTCACATGCTCACAGTCGACTGATCTTCGATTAAGACACCAAGACACACATTGTGCAAAAGACTGACTTTTTAATAAATGGTGTTAGGAAAACTGGATATCCATGTGTAGAATGAACTTAGACCCTTATATTTTACCATATACCAAAATCTACTCAAAATGGTTTAAAAACTTAAATATAAGACCTGAAACTATGAAACTCCTAGAAGAAAACACAGGGGAAACACTTCAGGATGTAAGACTGGGCAAAGACTTTATGAATAAGACTTCAAAAGTACAGGCAACAAAGTAAAATATAAAGAAATATTAGTATATCAAACTAATGAGCTTCTGCATAGTAAAGGAAACAATCAACAGAGTGAAAAGACAACCTACAGAATGGAAGAAAATATTTACAAACTATGCATCCACCAAGGGATTAATATCCAGAATATACAAGAAACTCAAACAACTTAACAGCTAAAAACCAAAAAATTCAATTTTAAAATGGGCAAAGGAGCTGAATAGTCATTTCTCAAAAGAAGACATACAAATGGCCAACAAGTATATGAAAATATGCTCAACATCACTAATCGTCATAGAAATGCAAATCAAAACCACATCAAGATATCATCTAACCTCAGTTAGATTGGTCATTATCAAAAAGACAAAGAATAACAAACGCTGACAAAGATTTGGAGAAAGGGGAACTCTTCTACACTGTTGGTGAGGCTGTAAATTAGTAGTCATTATGGAAAACAGTGTGGAGTTTCCTCAAACAACTACAGATAAAACTACCATATGACTCAGCAATCTCATTACTGGGCATATACTCAAAAGAATGGAAATCATCATGTTGAGGGGATACCTTCACTTTCATGTTTATCACAAATCTATTTACAATAGCCAAGAGTTGGAATCAACCTAAACGTCCACGACAGATGACTGGATAAGGAAAATGTGGTGTATATACACAATGGAATACTACTCAGCCATGAAAAAGAATGAAATTCTGCCATTCACAGCAGCATAGATGAGCTTGCAGAAAAAATTTGTTAAGTGAAACAAGCCAGGTACAGAAAGAGAAATACCACAAGCCCTCACTCACAAGCTAGAGCTAATAAAGAGAGATAAAGAGGGAGGGAGGGAGGCAGGGAGGGGGAGAGAGAGAGAAAGAGAAGGAGAAGGAAGGAAGGAAGGAAGGAAGTGATCTTCAAACTCCCACCCACATTTTATTGAACATTTTTTGCAAAATTCAAGTAAACTGAATTAGGTAACAGCTATGGCTTTATTCTTTCTATTTCTCAGAAAAAGTTTGTCTTAAGTGTACGATTTAGTGTTTTTTAGTATATTCACAGTCTTCTGCAACCATCACTGCTATCTAATTCCAGAACATGTACATCACTTCAAAAAGAAACCTTGTACCTGTTAGGAGTCAATCCCAATTCCCTATTCCCCACATCCTCTGTTGAACACTAATCCACTTTCTCTCTATGAGTCTTTTGTGTCTGGCCTTTTTCACTTAATGTTTTTGAGGTTTATCCATGTTGTAGCATGTATAGTACTTCATTACTTTTAATGGCTGAATAATATTCCATTCTACAAATATACTGTGTTTTATGTATTCATCTGGACAACTGGGTTGTTTCTTTTTGGCTAATATGAATAACGCTTAATGAATATTTATGTACAAATTCTTGTGTGAACATCTGTTTTCAATTCTCTTGGCTATATGCCTAGGAATTAAATTGTTGGGCAATGTGGCAACACTGTGTTTAACTTTTTAAGGAACAGCCAGATTGTTTTCCGCAGCTCTAGAACTGTTTTACATTTCCCACCAGCAATGTACAAGGGTCCTAATTTCTCCAAATCTTGCCAATACTTGTTATTTTCTATGTTTTTTAAAAAATTATTATATCCATCCTAGTGGGCTGAAGTGGTATCTCATTGTATTTTGATTTGTAATTGTCTAACAACTATGTAAGTTGACCATCATTTTATATGCTCATTGGCCTTTGATACATCTCTGGAGAAATCTCTATTCAAATGTTTGCTTATTTAAGAATTTTATTGTTTATTTTTGTGTTATTGATTTGTAAGAGTTCTTTATGTATTCTGAGTAATAAATGTTTATTTGAAAATATTTCCCCCCCAAAAAAGTGGATTTTCTTTTCACTTTCTTTATAGTGTTCTTTGAAGCACAGAAGTTTTTAATTGTAATGAAGTTCAATTTATCTATTTTTTTCTTCTGTTATTTGTGCTTTTGGTATTATATTTAAGAAATCATCACCTAATCCAAGATCATGAATATTTATACCTATGTTTCCTTAAATAAGCTTTAAAGTGTTAGTTCTTACTTTTAGGTTCTTGATTCATTATGAATTAATTTTTTTTTTTAAGTGATGTGAAATAGAGGTCCAAATTCCTTCTTTTCAATGTGGATATCCAGTTACCTCAGCACCATTTGTTGAAGAAACTGTTATTTGAATGGTCCTGAAGCCTTTGTTCAAAATCACCTGTACAAGTACGCATTTATTTCTGGACAGTCTATTCTATTCTATTAACCTGTATGTCTATCCTTATGCTAGTATCAAATTGTTTCGATTTTTGTAGCTTTGTAGTAAATTTGGAAATCAGGAAGTCTCCAACTTTGTTCTTTTTTTTTTTGTCTTTTGTCTTTTTCCATGTCCGGCAACGGATCGCAACCCTCAGTGTTGCCCCCGTACCGGACCGGGGACCGGCAACGGGATTGCAACCCTCGGTGTTGCTCCCGCGCCTCGCTCAGCCAGTGAGCGGGAACCGGTCTGTATGTGGGATCCGAACCCTAAGGGGGGAGCGCTGCTGCGCTTCCCAAGTGGCGCACCATCCAGTGCGCCACCGGGCCGGCCCACTTTGTTCTTTTTTCAAGAATGTTTTGGTTATTCTGGGTTTCTTGTATTTTTGTATAAATATTAGGATCAGTTTGTCAATTCCAGCCCCCCCCCCCAAAAGTTGGAATTTTGGCAAGGATTGCACTGAATCTGTAGGTATCAATTTGGGGAGTCTTGGCACCTTAACAATATTGTCTTCCAACTCATGAATGTCTTTCCATTTATTTAAATTTTCATTAATTTCTTTCAGCAATGTTTTAAAGTTTTTAGTGTACAAGTCTTACAGTCTCCTGGTTAAAATCTTTCCTGGGTATTTTATTCTTTTTGATGGTATGCTATTTTAAGTGAAATTATTAATTTTATTTTTGGATAGTTCATAGCTTGTATGTAGAAATACAACTGACTTTTTATGTTTATTTTCTATCTTGCAGCTTTGCTGAAGTTGTTTATTAGCTCTAATAGTTTGTGTTTGTTTTTGTTATTGGTGGACTCCTTAGGGGTCATGTGCTAATAGGGTGCTTTTTATTTCATTCTTGTCTAATTTGCCTGGCTAGAATTTCTAGTACAGTGTTGAAGAGCAGTGACGAGAGCAGGCATTGATGTCTTGTTCCTGATGTTGGGCACTGCCTTTTGTCCTCCAGTTTTCTAACGAGATATCTGCTGTTAAGTCTTATTGAGGATTCCTTGTCACTTGCTGTTTTCAAGATTCTCTCTTTGTCTTTGGTTATCAATAATTTGATTTTAATGTTTCTTGGTATGGGTCTCTTTTAGTGCATTCTACTTGAGGTGTGTCAAAAATCTTGGCTGTATAAATTAATGTTTTCATCAGTTATGGGACTTTTTGGCTATTATTTCCTCATATATTCTTTCTACCCTTTTCTCTCTCCTCTTCTTTGAGTCTTATTATGCACATGTTGGTGTGCTTGATGGTATCCCACAGGCCTCTCAGTGTTTTCTTTCACTCTTTCTTTTTTTTTTTCATTCCTCAGAATGGATAATCGCAATTCACCTGTCTTTAAATTTACTGATTCTTTATTTCATCTACTCAGATCTGCAGTTCAGACCCTCCAGTAAATTTTGTATTTCACTTATTATATTTTTCAACTCCAGAATTTATATTTTTTCACTTGCTATCATTTCTATCTCTATATTGATGTTCACTCTTTGGTGAGACATTCCTCTCCTTTAGTTCTTTAGATATGACTTCCTTTAGCTCTTCGAACATATTTAAAATACTTTATTTGAAGACGTTTTCTAGTGATCCCAATGTCTGGTCTTCCTAAGAACAGTTTCTGTTGACTGCTTTTTTCCCCCTTGTGTATGTGCCACACTGTCTTGCTTTCCTGCATGCCTTTTAATTATTTGTTGAAAACTGAACATTATGAATATATTAACACAACTCTAGAAATCAGATTCACCCTCCCTAGGGTTTGTGGTTATTGATGCTTATTATAGCAGTTATTGTTTCATGACTTTTTAAAACTAATTTTATAAAGTATGTATTGTCACATGTGACCACTGAAGTCTCTGTTCTGTTAGCTTAATGGTCAGCTAATTATTGGACAGAGATTTCTTAAATGCCTGAAAATAAAAGAATCTCCCAGTATCTGCAGAGCTGTGTGTGTGTTATGGCATGCCTTCAACACTTATCCAAGTAGCTGACAACTCTGCCTTAGCTTTCACTTTCTGCTTATGCAGATCTTCAAAGACCAGTAGGTTTCTAGGAATACATTCCAGCTTTTCAAATCTCTTATTCCCCAAAGTATTTCATTCCTCAACCTTTTCTCTCAAGCTCTTGGTTAGTTTGTTATTTTCCCTAGTTGTTTTCCATTGCCTCTGGAAGCAGCAACTAAAACATTTGCTTGTACATATTAAAAGAGCAGCTTCAGCACTGTATGAATTAGAGAAGATTAAGTCAAAGTTTTTGAGTGGGTCCTTCAGGGACCCACCAGATAGATCAGATAAGGAGAATTCTTTGAAAAGAGGTTAGTTCCACTCCTTCTGCCATATAAGGCTATTATTTCCAAATCTATTGCTGAACTAAGGTGTGATGAATAGAATTTGGATAAGTTCAAATGCCACAAAGGTCATTGTTCTTACCAAGATTCAGACTTTTAAAAAATTAGTTTTCCCTAGTTGCTGCAAGCTCTTTGCTACTTTTTAGAGTTCTGAAAAAATTGATTCAGACTGTATTTGCCAGTTTTTATTTTTTTATTTTTATTTTTGGAGGGGTGGACTTGTGGAGTTTTTATACTCCCTTTTTTCTCTAATACTCAATTCTTACTTTCCTTCAAACTGCTTGCATTATTGCATCAAAAATCCCTACCATTTTAATGTTTGTGACAAGAGTATCAGTGCATGCTATTGTTGTATCCAACAGATAATTTTTATATCCTCATCCTTGCTGCCCACTGACATTAGTATTGCTGATCACACATCCTTTCTGTAAATACTCTTCCTTATGTTTCACAGATATCTCTGTGTTTGGGTGATCCTTTTATCACTCCCCATGACACTTCATTCTCCATCAGTTCTTTAAAACCAATTTTTTTCAAGATTCTACACATTTGTTTCTTTCCTATAAACTGGAAAATTTTACCCAAACTCATTAGTTCAACTAACACTGACATGTAAATGACATTCAAACATATATCTCCAATCCAGAATTCTCTATTTCCAGCTGTGATAGACTAGATTATTGTTCAGCAAATATTCACACAAATACACACAGACACACAGACACACACACACACACACACATACACACTACATTCATGTAAGGAATATACTTATGTCCAATTGATGTTGGTCTTCATTAGTCAACTTGCTCTGTTCAATGAAATATAAGCAAAAGTAATAAGAGGTCAATTCCAAGCTTAAGCCTTAGAAAGTCCTAGATGGTTCTATTCATATTTTTGAATATATCTGATCTTTCTCATAAGAATAATGTGATTCAGGTAGCTACCACCTCTCCAACCTGAGCCCCACAATTGGACACTTAGGAAAGAGTTACCAGAGCCAACCCATAAATGGGTGGGTTTGAGTACAAAGGTTTTTATTTGAAACCATTGAGTTTGGGGGTAGTTTGTTATACAGCATTTCCACAGCAAAGCTGACTAAGCCACAGAGCCTATACTTCCACTTTGTATGAAGGACATACATTTTGTTGAAATCTACTCATTATTATCACTTTTTCCATAAACCATCTCTCCTCCTGTATTTCTTATCTTGGGTAAGAAACTTTGTGTTATATTTTATTCAAAATCTAGGAGATTAGGTTTGCTAAAAATCTCTTCAGGATGTCCTTCTTTTCTCACCTGCATAACTACATCTTTATTTAGGTTTTTGTCATCTCTCATTTAGATTGTTGCAATGGTTTTCCTTTCTTAACTTCCATTTTTTTTTTTAATCGTGAGCCCATTCTCCATATCGCTACTACACATCTTCCTAAAGTACAGGTAACGCATTGATTATTTTCCTGTTTAAAATTATTCATTTGTTTCTTTTTGCCTCTAATACAAATTTAAAACTCCTTAGTGGTACATAAAGACCTTTGCTAATATAACCCCAACTGACCTCTCTAGCTTTCTCTGTCCTGTCATTTCCTCTGCCTCCCCACATACACATGCTATGCTCCGGCTACACTGTGCTTCTTGTTTTTCTCTCAAAATGAGATAGTCATTTAAAAAATGTATATTGGTATTTGGAAAATTATTTATCATTTTATTCTGTAAAATATTGATTATCAATGTTTAAAAGTCGACATTTTCAATATATGTTCAAAGTAGTTTCCCTACATTCACAATTTTAGCTTCTTGAATAGTAGCATTTTGAATTTTAAAGACCCTCTATTTTGATGTTATTAAGAAACAACACAAAATTCTAGCACAAGACGAGGAAATTCATTCCACCTCAAGTCCTTATTTGCCAGAAACCAGCATTGTGACACTATTTTAACTCTACTAAATATATTATAAGTAGTAATTATTCTTTTTTCCAAGGAGATTTCAAATTTATAGGCATCATACAGTAACATATTGACAAAGTCATTAAATCCTGTAAGTGTGCCAAAAATTTCCTTGTTGCTGGTTAGCAGGTCAGCAAAAACCAGATCCACAGTTCTTATCCACAGGTTCCAGTAGCAGTAGCTACAATGTACTTGAGATGGTTTAGGCAGCATAGATATCCAAGAAGTAGTTTATGACAAATTTGACATACTTTCTGTGTCTTGATGAAGTATTATGTCCTTCCTTTACCACCTGGAATGTTTCTACTTATTCTTCAAGATCAGTCCAAATGTCAACTTTTCTTTTGACATCACTTCTGTTGTCCTGATAGAGCTAGCTGACCACTCTCCTTGCCTCTCGGAAAAATATTGTAATATCTATCACACAACATAGGATTTATTTTTCTATTTGTGTCTGTCTCTTTAAGTAGCCTCTTGGTTACTTAAGGACATGAATTTTATGTCAATCATCTTTGAATTCCTGGCCCCTTGCACAGTGACTGCTGTGAAAAAGTTGCTGAATAAATACTTGCAGCAGCGACACCTCTTTCCTTCCCCTCCACACACTGTCATTTCTGAGCTTTGTTTTGTTTTTTTTTTTTTCTGCTTCATAAATCTTTCAAAGATTACCCAGGCCTGTAGAGTAAACATTGAATACACCATTGCTACAGTGACAGATTTCACCAATTTCCATGTCTATTGCAGATTCCTCCATGTGAAAATGCACTCCACATAATGTACCATGAGTCTCAGAGACACACAAGAGACAGGGATGTTGCAGAGAGGCTGCAGTGTCCCTCACAACAAGACCTCAACTCCAAGTAGAAAAAAAACCAGTCTGCAACCTTCAAAACCTAAAACAAACGTTAACCCATGGGAAATTAAGCCTCCTGACTTCAGTTACAAGCTGTATACATCTTTGAGATTTCCAGAAAAACCATCAAGGACCATTAAGGAAGAATCAAAGAGGAAAACAAGCAATTTTTCAGAAATAATGTTTCACTTGCCCAGCATCAGGAATCCTCCCAAGAAGGCCACATCTCCCAAGTTTATAACTACATTTCCAAGTCTGGATTCACATAAAGCGAAGTTAATGTTTGTGAAGAGTGGAAAATATCCCAGGGGTGTATACCTCAATCCAAAACCCCATGACTTTCGACAGGTACAAAAGAGCATTTGATTCTAAACAATTAAAACAGATAAGGGGAGAAAATACATTATTTTTTATTCATTTCTTAATTTGTGTAACTATTATACAAGCAAAACAAAGTATGTGTATAATGCTACATTCTTGCTTCTCATGGAACAATACAAATCAGATTCATCAATAAATGATAGAAGAAATAAGTAAGACCTCCGTTATTGTTTCTAATGGGGTTTTATCCGCCAGGAGGTGTGGTCAGCTCTGGGACGGGCTTTCTTAGGCTTGGGGAGAACAGTTTGGATAAGTTGTGACTAGAGATCAGATATCAGTTGTCAGGAGCTTACAATATAGTAGTAATGAAATAAATTCATGGAACAAATAAATGAATGAATGAAAATTGCTAAAAAGGGATATTCTATTACTTGAATGAGTCTTTCTGGTGATTAATAATTTAAATAGTACATGGACAAAAGTAAGATTTATAATTTAAAAGGGTGGCAGGGAATATAAGGTGGTAGTTGAAAATGAGGTCAAAATATAATCAATAAAATAAGAATAGATTATGTACTTAGGTCTATAATTCAGCACATAAATATGACTCTTGCTAGGCAAAAAACAATAGGACTGCCAGTACAAAAAAAAGTAAGGAAAAAGAATAATTTTTTTTCCAATAGGAAAATATAGGGTAGCAGTTAAGAGCATGATTTCTGGGGTCAGATTATCCCTGTTCTCTTCTTTTCTAATAACTTTAGACAAGTTACTAAGTTTCTTTCTTATGTATAACATGGGATAACATTGTTATATATTTTATATGGTTATTTTAAGTATTGAAGGAGATAATATATGCAAAGTACGTGGAACAGGGCCTGGAATATTGAGGCATTCAATGAATGTTAATTGTTCATGAGCTCTTAGGATAAAGGTTGGGGAACTCAGGCAGCCACAGTCAATAACTTTCTTTACTTATTGGGGGCATCTAAACACTTCTATTTGTAGTAAATAGAGTATGTTACCTTTTAGAGATGACCAAAAGAGGGACATCAATTAAATATTAAATGTTATTGGCTTATTTAAATATTTCACTATTACAGGTAGAATTACAAGACTTGGGTAAGTAAAGTTCAAGAAATGGGGGTCATTTTTATTTTTGTTGAAAGAATTTTTTGTTTCTATAAGAGGGAGTTGGAGGCAAGGTGATATAAATTGTGCAACCACCAGATGTCAGTATTGTTACAAATTAAACCTCAACTGAAGGATTTTGAAACTAACTTGGCCTCCTACCGTATTTGTTAAATAGTGAAAAATCTTATAGTCTTCTTTGAACTTTTAAGACTTTTTTATATGCTCATGGCAGGAGCTAAGTCACTCATTAAGTGTTCTTTGTGTTCCCTGATATTCTTCTGTTTGGTGCCTCATTGACTTAGCTTTGTGATGATTTATCTGATAAAGTTCTGCAGTGTACAAACTCTATTTAAGTTCAAATTGGTTCATTGAAATCATATCTGAAAACCTACTTTGTTTTACAGCTTACTAAAAATAAGCAATAGTTACTCCATCCCAGGACTGTCAAATTCTCTAGCTTTGTTCAATATTTATGCTATGTCCCTGAAATAAGTTCATCTCCAGATAAATAAAATGTAAGTCTCTGTGCATGTAAAATTAAGTTGCCAAATTTTGAATAGATTTCCTTAATTTCATACTGTTTAAGATACTATTTCTGATCTATTCACACAAAAATAATTGAAGTACTCTTCTTCACCATAAAATGAATTGATTTTACAATATTTGAATCTTAGATTTCAAATTTTCATATACAAGTTTTAAATGCTACAACAAAATCTTCAAAATTGCACTTTGTCAGTGAAACATTTAGTATTGGGGAAATCAAATTCCAAATTATGATAAGAAATAGTATTTATTAGTAATAGTTCAATCTTCTCTTTGCATATCTAGTACCAACCTGATTTACCAAACTTTGTGACAACTCATGAAAGGGACCCTTTTGGATTAAAATTTAAGTCACAACTCTTAAATACAGGTAAGTTCTTATCATAAAGTTATGAATATTGCAAACAATGAAATTTCTGCATTATATATTAACAGGAATACTTGCAAAGGCATATAACTAAAAGTGGTTTTGTTTTGTTGGGGTTTTTTTACTTATCATCTTTAATAATATGATAAAATTTTTAAATGCCCTTTTAATAAGGGCATTTAATTATTGCCCTTGCAATAATCCATTTATTTTGCTACCCACAACTTTTAATACATTAATGAAGACTGAGTTTGTAATTCAATGGGTTGTGTATAGAGAACAAAGTGTCATAATTAAGAGAATAGACTTTGAAGCCAAGCTGTGCAGCTTTTAATCTTGCCTTAGCTGCTCCAAATTACATAAACTGCCTATTTCTTGGTTTCCCCATCTGTTAATGGAAATGACAATAATTGAATCTATATCATAGAATTATTTTGAGCATTAAATTTGCTAATACCATATGTAAAACATTTAGTTAATAATGTATTGTGAAGCACATGGCAAATATACACACGCAAATGCTGTTATTATTATTATGCCGTTTGTGTAGTGTTTATATAGAGTTAATTTGTCTTATGCAACATTTCTTATTTTGGACAAGGGTAAATAATACATACCTGCTATATTTACATATTGTAACTATACATCAATTAAAACCATAAGATGTTAACAGTGGTTGAATTTTATTTCCTTGTTTTCAAAATGAGAAGCAAATAATATAATTGTAAAATTAAGATAATTTATTTACAAATAATGTATATATTGTAGCATGGGCTATATTTATAAAAGTCTTTTCTAGATATGTAATTAAAATAGAACAAGTCAGCTTTCTCTGTACGTGCTATGTAAAACTCACTATGAAAGAAAATGCCAAGGATTACTTTATAAGGCTCAGCCCCTGCCCTCAAGAATCTTCTAAGTAAAATGTAAGGTAGAATGTAAAACATGCCATCAAAGTCACGAAACTGTATTGAGGAGACACTTTAGAAAGAGGCTTCCAGGAAAATAAAAGGTGGGATTGGAACTGAGGTTTGAAGAAAGACAAAATTAAATCCAGCACAAGTGGTGGAAAGCATAATAAGTTTTCTCTAGATTTTTTTCTTTACTTTTATAGCAGTTTTAGTTTTACAGAAAAATTGATCAGGAAGTACAGACAGTTCCCAGACCCTCTGCACAAACACATACAGGTTTCTCCTATTATTGACGTTTACTTTAGTGTGGTACATTTGTTACAATTGTAAATCAATTTCATGTTAGGTTTCCCTCTTTGCATTGTACAGTTCTATGGGTTTTACCAAATGCATAACGTCATGTATTCACCATTACAGAGTAGTTTTGCTGCCCTAAAAATCCTCTATACTCTACCTATTCATCCCTCTTATCCTAGACCCTTCCCCCACCCCCTGAAACCCTGGAAACCACTGATTTTTCTTTCCATTGCCTCAAACATTTATTATTTATTTGCATTGGAAACATTCAAAATCTTCTCTTCTAGCTAATTGAAACTACAATAAATTGTTTTTAGTTATAGTCATCCTACAGTGCTATAGAACACTAAACATTATTCTTCTGTCTAGCTGTACTTTTGGATTTAGATTTGCACTTATAGATTGTCTAACAGTGTATCAAACCTGGGTCCTGATCGCCAAAAATGATACTGTATCCAGGAAACACCACAAATAAAGACACGTATCATTGCTAAGTTTGTCATTTGTCTTCATATGTCTAGTACATGGGAGTCAGTTCCTGAAAGATGATAAACAGAAGAACACTGCAGGAAGATTTATCACCTACAAGTCTCGTGAATGCACCTGGGATTCCAAACTAATTTTAGCAAAAGCCCCATGGCCTATTAAATCTGCCTCTTACACTGTGAGTTTGACTCTTTCACTAGAACTGTTGGGAAATGTCTCTAGCACTATTATCCATGATTGCTTTAGTACAGGACTTTTTAATGTGTTGAAATGTATATAGTAAAAGATATCCCTGTCTTTAAACGTAACACATGTAGATCTCTACTTTTTCTTGAAATGCAATTAATGGATTATCTAGAATTTGGGATTTTCTTATTATAAAGACGGTATGGGTGAATTGAGGCCTGGATATTGTGAGGGATTTTTTTCCAAATTTCCTCCCAACTGATTGGGAGCCCAAGAGTAGTTTAGTGAATCACCGTCAAGTAAGAAGGCCTAACAAAAAGACTCTGTGATACACTCATAAAAAAATGTTGAGAACACATACTTTTACCACTCTATCCTAGTCAAATAAGGCTTCTTTGAAAGCTCTGCATGTCTAAGCAGAACAAGATGTGAATTTGGCATACAGCTAAGCATTTAAAGCAAAGTTTATTAAATAACAATTTCTTAAAAATAAACAATTAAAGTTAATATATGTTTGCTTTTACTAACTTCCTTTGTACCATCTTCCTTCAGAGACACAGAAGACGGCGTGATGTGTACGGTGCATTTATGGATCGTGTGGAAGAAAAGTTTATGAAGACATGCAAGAGCAGGTGGGCTAAAAATTTAGGATTTGTTGTTGAATACTTACACTAACTCTTTAGAATTACTACTCAGTTTCTGTTTTTTAAAAAATGTACTTTATCCTATAAACACTCTACCATCGTAGGAACTATAATTAGTGTGGTGCTCAATCATTTTAAGTGAAGCCTAAAAGAATCTGGTCCCTTGAGGGGATGGGTAGGTTTAGAGAAACCTTGAGGCTGCTTCTTTAGTTCAGCATGTCAAAACACCATTTTGGGAGGTATCATTTTCTGAGCCTCAACAGTGTTAGTCATATATAAAGAACTCATGAAAATCAACAAGAAATAGGCAAGCAATCCAATAGAAAAGAGCAGGAATTTTACACAAGAGGATATCTAAGTGACAGAACATATGAAAATGTGCTAAACATGATATGTAATCAGGGAAATGCAATCAAATACACAATGGACAACTGCACACCTACCACATTAGCTAAAATGAAAAGGATAAGCAAGATAAAGCTTTGGCAAAGGTGTGGAACATTTATACACTGCTTGAAGAAATGTAAACAGGGACAACTGCTTTGGAAAATTATTTTGCAATATATTCTAAAGTCGAATGTGTATGTATAACTTATGACACAAAATTCCATTCTAAGTATATTTAACCAAGACGTATATATGGTATACATATACGCATGAAAAGATATGTACAGAAATGTTTATACGAAAATTATTTGTGATAACCTTCAAACTAGAGACAAGCCAATGCCAATAAATAGCAGAATGGGTAAAAGTGTGATATATTTACACAATGGATTATTATACAAGAACAAATAAACCAAACTGTTGCTATATGCAGCAACGTGGATGAGTCTCAAAAACATACTAATGAGGTTTGGGGGATTTTTTTTGTTTTTGAAGGCAGATGTACTGTACATTGTATTATTTCATTTCTATAGAGGAAAATACCTGTCCCTGTATATGATGTCAGGAAGTTGGCTTCCTTTGATATGAAGGGAGGGAGTACAATGAGAATCTTCTCAGTCCTGAGAATGTAATATTTCCTGACCAGGGTGGTGGTTACATAGATGCATGGACTTTGTGATACTTCATACAAATATTTATTTAATATCTGGGCTCTATTCTGCATATATGTAAAACCTTAATAAAAAGTTTTTAAATTGAAAGATTTTTGTGATTGACTTAAATTTCAGGAAAAAAAAGGAAAAGAAAGAAAGAAACCCTTATCCGTTCTAAATTAACATTTTAATCTCAATCCAATTCAAAACATTTTTTGCTTTCTGCAACAAGGTCTGCCCTGTGGCTCAGGGATTTACTGTGGGGAAGGGAACATTGTCTCTTCTTTTTCTCTTTCTGCACCTTCTCCCCATCACGCTCCATTACTTCTTGGTCTGCCTTTTATCTCCAAGGTTTTGGTACCCAGAAGAGAAATGGGAGGAACAGAGGCAAAAATCTCAGGTAAGAAAGGCTGCTGTGATCAGCTATTGACATCCTGTGTGTGGCAGATGTCCAAACAGAGACTGGCTTGTGGAGCACAATGGTGTGTATTCTTCTCTGTCCTGGACAGAGACCTCATTCTGCACCTTTGAGGAGGACTAACCTCCAGCAACCCATTCTCAGTCCCTGCTTCAGCCCACTGCTTCTTACAGGTATGATCTGCATCCCTTGCAGGCAGCCTTTTTGGTGGGATTACTCATGAGATGGCTGGAACCCAGCTATCTCATTATTCCACTTTGTTCACAGGAAACTCATACAGCTCATTGAATGATGAGAGTACAGATGACCTCCTATTTTTCTTTCTCCCTTCACTGACATCATGAGCCACCCATTTTTTCATCTCTAAGCAAGAAAGAGGCACATTCTCTGTGAACAAATGCACACCCTTAAAACCTTCTGGGGACATATATGTAACCACCCCTCCACCCCTTCCATACCACCTTGTGCCGAAGGACACCTCTGGTGGCCTCTTCATTTTCTGCAGCTCAGCAAGCATCCTTTCAGAGCATGCCTGCTGGTTTTATTCTCTTATATGCACCCCCAATCTTTCTAAATGATAATCCTCAGCATCCATGAATTGGCTTTGCAGGAATCGCTCTTTTTCCCTTACTCAGAGGAATCAGAATGGGTATTCTACAGGGCTTTGCCCCAGGGAAAATGGTGACTACTTCAGAGTTTCAACTGTTTACTTAATTTGGATGGAATAGAGGGGAAGAGTAAAAGGTCTGGCCCATTCAAGTTTTAGAAAGCCCTATAGGGTTATAGCTTCCAGCAGCTTCTCTATAGAACATAAGAATACCTGCTACTTCTCTATGGAGCATAAGAGTACCTATCTCCTGTGCCAGCTTTGGGGCTTCAATCTGTTTCAAGACAACAGGAAGCACCCCATTTCTGCAACCTCTTAACACTTAAATTTCTTGACTAAGGGAGCTTCTACCTCCCCTCACCTGAGAGAGAAGCCTCACTGTAACACGTCCCTGCACTGTTCATTCTGCTGATGATGATGGAGAAGACGTGTAACTGTGTGAGACAGGATGTATTTAGGAGTCCGTAGTTTCTGCATCCTTTAATTGGCTCTTACACATCCAACTCAGCAGTGTGCAGTTGCTTTTATAGGCATAACCACTCAATTCTCTCCAGACCATGCAATGTTGAGCTAGGTGTCATTATGATTGTTATTCCCATCATCTTCATTGTTATTATAATTTTATAAATTAGGAAACTAAAGTCCTCTTTAGGAATTTAATGTTAACAGCACTTAGTCAAGATGGCACTCCAAAACACACACATTGTACTGTAGCACTAAACTGCATGTGTGCACATTCTGATAGGTAATGGAAAATAAATGTTTGGCTAACACAGTGTAGTTCTCATTCCATATCATAATTGTAGTTGTGCTCTACTATTTTTTTGTTGTTGTTGTTATCATACCTGTATGAGCTTGGTTTTAGATATCTCTATAGTGAGAGAAGAGGATTGAGATGATGTTATCTAGCATTTGCCATCAAGTTTCTGGTCCCAGGAGTGACTGTCAGGCAAGCCACGCCCTCTATAGAAGCTGATGCAGCAGGTAACATTCTCCCATTTCTCTTTTGTTCCTTTAGATAGCTGATGGACAGAGACAACATAGGACTTTCTGAAATCTCTTCTGAATGTTCATTTTCTGTGCAATTCCTAATGAGAGCACTGATGAATTTTGGCACCATTCTAGATTCCAGGGAAATCTGCAATGTCCCAGAAGCACAAGAAAGTTCTAAAACATAAATGATTTTAAACTAAAGTTACGTAATTTGAAATTCCCTTGCTACAAAATGGACGAGAATACTGTCATCAGGCTTTTGATTTAGTTTGTGAAATTCAGATCTTGCAACAATGAGTGGAAATGCTGATAAAAGTTGTGCTTTCTATTAATACGCAAAGTAAAAGAAATGCTCTAGTTCTCAGATTAAGCTAAGAAGAGGCAGATAAACAAGAATAATGCTGTTAAACTTGACCACCAAGCCTCTCTAAGGCAGGCGCTGCAAATTTTATATGTTTGTATCTTTCATAGAAACAAGACCACTCTGAATAGAGCATATATTCTCTTAAAGATGACTATTATGCCACGTGTGTGGGGGGGTAATAGTCAGAAAAGGTAAAAACTTTTACTTAAAAAATAGAGAACAATGTAGAAGCAAAGTTGCAGAGTTTAAGCAAATAGGGCACTTTCCCAGTGGGATATTATCCAAAGACAAAAAATAGGTAAGTTTAGTTTCTGGCACAGAGAAGTCGTTCTGAGGCTTAAGTTGTTCACAGAAATAAATTTTATTTCAGAAATCTTAGGATGCCAGATGGTTTGTGATAGTGTTTATTTCTCAAAAAAAAAAAAAAAAATAGGAGTTATACTTACGAGCCTCATGTTTTTATATAGAAGGTGGCATGGGCTAAAACAATCAAATTTTACTTGGTATGTTTATGGCATATTGAAATCAAAACCTCAGTCTTTATATTTCAGTTTTTTCCCAGTACATTTTTAGTTAGCTGATCGAAACACTCAAGTGTATTAAAAAAGAGAAGATCTCCAAGTAACACAAACAATTAAGTGTCCTTCCTAAAGATCATCAGGCTTGCAGAATTAATAGTTAGGTGGCAGGGGGACTCTTTTTTCACATATTGAAAAGATTTTCTTAAATTTTGTTTAAAAACCTTGAGGAAAAGAAAACAAGTGATTTGAAATTTCTTCTTTGTTTCCGATCAAAATTTTAAACAGGAAAAGGGGCGGGGGTTATACTGAATGCCACCGCCAGTTTTATCGAATGGATTACCCTATCTCCTTTCCAATTTCCAATGAAAACAAGTTGAAATAAAGTCAAATAGGTATTTAATAGCTCTGTTTACATAAGTAGTATTAAGTGGAAAGATGAGGCAGTGAATTATATCATTTCCCAAAGGATATTCTTCATAATTCAAGTTCCCTGGAATTTTAGTAGGTGATCCATGAAAAGAAATGTATTCTTTAGAAAAACAAATGCAGCAAATGCTGGACTAAATATATTAGAGAGATGAATTTACTCAGGATGTGTGAGTAGAGAGGTCTGAATGCCCCAGGACTTAGTCCTTGGCCTCATTTTTTCCTACTATACACACTGTCTTGGTAATCTCATCCATTGCTATTGCTTTAAATGTCTTCTTCATGCCTAAGACTTCTTAATATATATACCTTGCCCTGGTGTCTCTCCTAAACTCCAGCCTCTTAGACTCTTATCTACGACAAACTACTTGGCATCTCCTCATGATATCTACTAGTCCCCTCAAACTCACCATACCCAAAATTGAACCCTGACATTATTCCCCAATCCTCCCAGTCTTGCTTATCTCAGTAAATAGCAATCTGTTTCTCCATTTGCTCTATAAGATGGAGTCATCCTCATCTCCCTTCCTTATGTCACACCCTATGAGCTGTTATGTCATGAACTCAACTACTTTTCACCATGTCTAGTAAATAAACTAGTCCAAATTCCTATCATCTCTTGCCTGAATTATTGCAGTAGCTTCCTATCTGGAGGTCCCCTGGAGGCCCACACCCACCTCGGTCCCAACACAACAGCAGAATTGTTTGATCCTTTCAAATGCAATTCCTATCATGTTATTCCTCTGCTCAAAACCCTCCTATATCTTTACATCTTTGGTCAAAGTACTTCCAATGTCCTAGGTTGTTATTTGCTATCTGGTCCTGATTTTTTCTCTGTGCTCATCTCTAACGACTCTCCTTCAGTCACAGGGGTTCTCCTATTAACAGAGAAAATTCACAAAGGCAGGATATTTGTCACGGTGTTCACTGTTGGGTCCCAGTGCCAAGTAGAATAGCTGGTGCATAGTAGCAGATGCTCTTTAAATAATTGTTCAATGAATGACTTCACTGGAATAGTCTGAGAGCTGCATACAGCGTAGATGACCTAATTATTGATTCACTAGCAGTTAAAGAGAACTTTGATTTCTAAGGTTAATGAGAACTAACTTTGATTTCTAAATTAATACTTCTGTGGAATAGCATACACTTCCACTGCTTTGCATTTATCAGGAATGTCAGAATTTTAAGATTCTTGTTTATTGCACTTGAAATGAAAATACCATCCCATGAGGTAAGAAATGAAACTTTTAGGGAAAATGCTTGCACCTAAGTTATCGGTAAGTCTAAGTCCTTTCATTAGAGGCAGACAATTATCAGCTTAACTTTAAGACTTGCTGAGAACATTAATGATTAACTGTTCAAAGCAGCATGAGAGAATTGGTCTACATTAACATAAAACTCAATGATATCTGTGTTCACATTCACATACTTTCAGACAACAGCCATGCTAGAAACTTTTGGTTCTATTTATTTGTGTATTATTTGTGAATTGTAAGTTACAAGGTGACTTTCGGAACTATATTCAATTATGTCAGAGCTGAATTTTAAGAAAAATATCTTGCAGTTAGTTTACAGAAGATGGGTGGTAAAAGCTATGCTGATTCAAAGATATTTATGATATAAAAGTCCTTATGATTTTGCTCTATCAAAATATAATTTTCAGAAAGTTAAAGAAAAGACTTTCATGTATATTATTAGTTGAAAATGAAATCTTCTTAACTATATCTATTAAGTCACTAGAGTGAACACATGGCAAAAGTTTACTAACTCTTTAATGAAGAAGATGACAAAGCTGGTTAAAAGACGGTTTTGGAATTCTGGGTATTTATACCCATGTTTAGAAAATGTATTAATGAGATTCCTAGGTTACTTACAAAATTGTTTATCCTTCAGTACAATAAAATAATAACCTGTGAGATTATTTTTTCCATCAGAGAGAGATCATTTGCATCCCTGCTGGAACTAGATCTACCACATAACATGTAACTTCACAGAGTCTGGGCCTCAGTTAATAGAAAATAGTGAGTCATGCATTCCTAAAAACCAGCACCATCCGATGGATATATGATTTGAGCTACATATGCAATTTTAAATTTTTCAGTAGAAACATTAAAAAAATTAAAATTAAAAATAATTTTAACAGTAAGCTTTATATAACCCAATATATCAAGAATATTATCATTTTAACATGTAATATAACAAATTATGAAATATTTTACATTCTTGTTTTGTACTAAGTCTCCAAAATCTGCTCTTCACTTTACACTTATAGCACATCTCAATTCTGACCAGCCACATTTCAAGTGCTAGTGCGAGTGTCCACCATATTAGATATTGTAGCTTTAGATAATTAAATACTCATTGAATGGGCTTGTTAACCAATGCCCAAAAAATAATGTTGAAAAGTCATACAGTACTTCTTTAGCCTTATTTCTAAGTTGTTGTTTTTTTTATACTTTTCTAGCCAGGAATTTTAATTTTTTTTCATCGGATCCCAGGACATTTATATGATAGCACATAGAATCTATCTACAACTTGACCTTATTTAGTAAAATAAATGTGTACTTTAAAGAGTTATTTTAAAGATAACGTATTATGTTGCTTAAGCTTTTAATGGAAGATTCTTGGGCTGGCCGGTTAGCTCAGTTGGTTAGAGCATGGTGTTATAACACCAAGGTCAAGAGCTTGCATCCTCTACCAGCCAGTAGTCAATAATAATAATAATAATAATAATAATAATAATAATAATAATAATAATAATAATAGTAATAATAATAATAATAATAATAATAATAATAATAATAATAATAATAATAATAATAATAATAATAATAATAATAATAATAATAATAATAATAATAATAATAATAATAATAATAATAATAATAATAATAATAATAATAATAATAATAATAATAATAATAATAATAATAATAATAATAATAATAATAATAATAATAATAATAATAATAATAATAATAATAATAATAATAATAATAATAATAATAATAATAATAATAATAATAGTAATAAAGATTCTTTAAAGTATAATTGAAGAATTCTAACAATATCCATCATGGCATAAATAATAACTAACATGTATTGAGAATTATTATGAGCCAACTACTCTAAACCTCTTTATATTTATCATCTAATTTAATTCTCACAGAAACTCTCTAAGATAATATTACCATTTTAGAGATAAGAAGGCTAAGAGAATTTACGTAACCTACCAAAGATGACACAGATTATAAGAGGACCTGTAAATAAAATCCAGGCTTCTTAACTGCAAAGCCTGAGCTATTAACCATTATGCCATATGCAGAGAGGACTTCAAAATGAGATTCCAATCCATGTCCATTAAATAACTAAGAATTTGCTGTGCAAATTAAAAGTAAGGATTCACCATATGAGCAAATGTTTTTACATTTGTTCTTTACATTGGATGAATGATTTTTCTGTTTTCCAGAAGGAGTGGAAAGAATCAATATCAAAAAAAAAAGTTTGTATGAATAACTATAATAACATACTATTTCATCTTTAGTTAAAACATTACTAAATGACAGAAGTTCTAATAAAAATTTTTTTGTAGTGGAATAAATTCAGCACTTTTCCTTCTATCTCAGTACTACTTAAGAGGTTTGGTTTGTAAATTACTCTTATTTGCTAGATGGAAAGTAGAAAGGATTCTGATTCTCAGGATAAAAAACCCATAATTTTGAAGCCTTTTTAAATTGAAAAGGAAATAGAAAACTGAAATGGAAATGGGACTAGGAAAATCTTGCTTAATGATTTTGAAAGGCGAAAGTCTTAAGGAAATGTAGCCAAGGGGAATAAAACATGACCTCATAACAATAGGTTGGCATTTTTCCTTTTTTCCTGTTTTTGGTTCAACTTGTATAAAGGATTAATGCGGTAGGAACTGCCTATAAAATTTTCCTTGTCTGATACTTTCTAAGAGAAAACTTTTAGTTACTAATTCAATATATTTAGAAGTTATTAGTATATTCAAGTTGTTTTTTTCATCTTTTACCAATTTTGTCATTTTACATTTTTAGGTCATTTGCCCATTTAATTTAGTTTTCTAATATATTGTCAAATTATTACTTATAATTTAATCAGTTTTGATATGTCTTTCATATCTTTAGTTAATTTACCTACTTTATTCTCTGTTCTGTTTGTATACACTCTTTTACTTTCCAAATGCATGTGTGGCTTAAAAGTCTTTTAAAAAAGCAGTTTTCAGTTATGTAAATCATATCTCTGTCTTCCATTTCATTTTAATGGCAATTTCTTTATGATTCCCTTGTTTCATGTTTGGTCATTTTTGTTCTTTGTTTATTCTGTTGCTCTTTTTCTATCTGCTTTATTTGAAGGTTTAGATAATTAATATTATTTTTTACCTTCTAAATATTTTTTTAATCATACATTTATCTCTATTCACTGCTGTATTAGCTTTGAATTGAATACTAGAATAAGAAGTATACCTTCTATGATAGTACATCGTGCTTCTGTAGGTCCAGTTGCTGCATTGGTCTGTAATTCTTTATTTCTTTCAAAAACTTGTCCCCTCACAGGGAAAAATTGCTCGATAATTTGAATTATATATAGTTTATTCATTTCACCCCGTACTCCTGTTGAGGCAAAATATTATTCTTTCTTTCAAGTGGTGACTTTATTTGGCAATTTGATTATTATACTTAGCTTTCTCAAAGAGTGAGGAAGAAAATATAAAGGTTAAGAATTGAGAAAAGTTTTAAAAATTAAAATTATGTGAAACAGATTCATTCTTTCTATGTACAAGAACAGACTATAAGTTGAACTGCCACCAGTCTTCCCCGGTTTTAATGTCTCATAATTTTCAATTATTCTTTTAAGTAATAAAAGTAAATTTCAATAAGAAAAATTATGTTTAATATAATATTAATTTTGTCCAAAAAATGACACATGCATATATAAAGATTAAAAAGATATATATGAAAATATTTAAAGTGATTGTGTCAGAATAAAATTTTTCTTTATATTTTTATATATTTTATAAATTTTCTTCAACTTATTTGGTTACCTTAGCACGTAAAAAATGATAAATGCTAATAAATAATGCTAATAAAAATTAAAACTGATTTAAAACTAGCCCTCTCAAAAAAAATTTTTTTAAAATTATACTGCAGATTATCCCTTTAAAATTTTTCTCCAAATGTGCCAGTATATACATATTTTAGGAATAAAATTGTATATATTTTCCTACCTGAGCCTGGTCTATAAAAATGACTATCTTCATGTCCAGTGGACATTTACTAATAAAATATTGAACTAACTATATTATTTTCAGAAGAAGGCTGAGCCAAACCAGAAGTTGCAGAAGACGTTTGAAAAAAAATTTATCTTAAAAGAAAAAGGGTTCAGTAATCATTTCTATCTATTTGAAATAATGCTGCAAAGCCCTATTATTTCAGGGAAAGCCGAAAATATCTGGAAGGGGAAGCTAAACCTGAAAATAGTAGCAGCCAAATTGCCTAATACAGATCCATGTGGTAGGAAATGTCATGGCGAGAGGTGATCTGGCCAAATGAAGAAATTTCAGACCAGCCACCAAGCCTTAACATTCAAATCAAATTACCCTAAACTCTAAGGTTTTCTTTTGGTGGGTCTTGGTCATCTAAATAGCAAGATGGGCCATGGACTGAATAACTTTTAAGGCCCCCATCTCAATTTCTATCTCTGATTTTGTATTTTTTAAAATTTAACCATTAAAAAATGGGCCATCCAGATGGATGAAAATAAAGCTACAAATTTAAAACAACAGCATGCAGAAGTATTTTATATGTAGATTAAATATCTAAAGTAAAAAAATTTAGCTATAAAGTTATTAGAAGGAAATGTGGGAGAATATTTTAAGCTCAGCATGGAAAGGCCACCTTAAAAAGGGAAAAGTTCAGATACAACCAAAACACTAACAGAAAATATTTTTAACACATATGAGACAAGGAGTTAATATTTCTAATATATACAATTATTAAAGAAATAAAAGAAACCACACAATAGATAAACATATAAATACTATGAACATGAAAGTCACAAAGTACCTGTAAATAACCAAAAAATATAAAGAAATATGCTTAACTTTATGATCAGCAAAGAAATGCAAATTAAACCAAATGCAATACAATTTGTACCCATTGCATTTGCAATAATTAAATGAATAGAATTAAGTGCTGGCTAAGGTTTGAGGGAATGGACCCTCTTATATGCCATTTTTAAGAGTATAAAATAGTATTATGTATTTGAGGAATACTTTGGGAGTATCTATTAGCATTTCCAAACATAAATATAATTTGACCCATCAGTTACACTTCCAGGAAGCTATCCGTCAGAAAACGTGCTACTCATATGCAAAGTTATATCTAGAAACCTGTACCTTAAGCATTATTGTATAGCAAAAACTTGGAAAGAAAAACTAAAAGTACACCAGTGTAAGAATGGTACATCTATACAATGTGCTAGAAGACAGTAATTTTTTAATGAGATAAATTTAAATGTATGTACACACATATATGTATATACATGCTTTAGTCTGTGTATGTGTTTATAGTAACAGTAATAGCTAATATACTGGGCCCTTACCTTGTGCTAGACATTATCCTCAACACTTTACATGAATTAACTCAATTAATCCTCAGAACTACCCTATGAGCTAAAGATTAGTATTCTCCCTTTTTAGAAACAATCTGTTCAAGTCATCCAGTAGGTAATAGAGATGGAATAGATTTTATACATTTGGTCTCCAGAACCTGTACCTCTTGAACCTTCCATTGAAAGTTCTCTGAACAGGATCAGCCTGAAATCAGGACAGTAAACCATGTGACCAGATTAGTGTCAAGCTCTTAAGAGTCCAAGGATTTTTAGACTCTATCTTCTGAGTCATTTATGAGCATTTTGAAGGTTCTTCTCATCTTTTTTAAGGCTTGGGCTTCTTTTCTTTTCCAACAGCAGGTAGCTGAATTTTAACTTTGATGTCTAAACTAATAATACCTCTGTGGAGTCAAATGGAAGATCAGTGAATTTAAAATATTGAGAGCCTGTTAGATAAGAAATGCAGCTATTGGAGAAAATACTGACATTTGAATGACAGGAAAAGCTATTTAACAGAGCCACAATAATATTGATTGAATTCTGGGCTTGCTGAGAATATTAATAATTAAGAATTTAAAGCAGTGAGGAAAAATGATCTACAAGTACATAAAATTGTACAACACTGATGACCTATGGATGGACTGTTCATATTCTAATGATAAAACAAAGCAGTTGCTAATTGGTAAAGGTCGAGGTATAACCTGATGCTGGTGTTTCTCTTTGTGAAAGTTTTGAGCAAGTGCAAGTTTCGAGCAAGTTTTGTGAAAGTGACTATCTAAAAATTATTAAATGATGTCATTGTCAGGGTTATGTGGAGATTATCAAGCACTTATTTTTGAAAAAAGAGCAGTGATTTCCAAGGCTAATCCAAACCATATGTAGGTTAAAACTCGAAGGAAATAGCTTTCCAGTGAGAAAATGTATTTTTTTAGTGGATTTCAGGACAACTTTCAGAATCCTTCAACTGTTTGGCTACATGCTTCACTTTTTGCCTCTTTCTAGAAACAAATATGTTTCTGAAACACCTTTTCAAAACAAGTATTGTGCCAAACATACATATTTATTGCTGTATATTTTAAATTAAATGTGAATGCTATCCCAGAACAAATAATAACTAATTCTTATTGAGCACATTCTATAAATGTTCTACTTATCTGTTACATACACTTTGTGCACAATCCAACTTACCCTTTACAACAGTGTATGTGCGCTTTCATATATATGTATTCAACATAGATTTATCATTACCACTTTACAGATGGGGAGGTTGGGGAGGTTGAGGAGGTTACTAACTTGTCAAAGACCACACAATTTATAAATGGAACATCTAGAAATCAAACCCAGGTAGTTTTATTTTTAATTGCAAAGTACAGATTTCTAACGTCTACAGGGCCTATAGAGTTTAAGCATGCAAAAGGCAGGAAACAGATTTCAAGTGTCTTTTCATCTCCAGTTGCATCAGTGAAGAACTAACTCTGCTAAATCGTGTCTCCTAAATTACTAAGTATTCGACATACTTATTTGCCTACAAAATTTGATGCACAAAGAAAACGGTTTCATATTCTTCTCTTTGAATTAAAGAATGCCTTTCTATGTTTTCTATGATAGAAGAAAAAAACTTAAAGCAAAGATAGCTGTCTTATATTTTATTGACTATAGGGAAACATTCGATTGTTTTTTCACTGGCTGAAACAAAATTAAAATATTCAAGTTTCAAACTGTTTCCCTTTTATTGAAATCTAACTTTAAACTTTGTTTTCCTATTTCATCCTCGTTTATGAAGCTTTCAAACTGCTTTTAACAGATGGGCAGAGAGATTTCTGTAGAAAAGATTCACTTTTAATCTCATAATCCCGAAAGAGAAAGTTGAATGCTAAATTAAAAATCTGCTTGGGTCATCCAAATGACACAAAAGAAAATTAACCTCCTGAAGAACTTTTGAAAGATGTCACCCTTCTCTAAAATATGAGCTTATTTAACTCAATACGACAAAGGAAAGAAGCCAAAGAGTTATATTGTCATCTTAGAAAGCTTGCACAGCAGAAGTCTCCAGAGATATTCTCATCAGTCTATATCATTCTCCTTCAGATTTTACTATTCATAATTTTAAAATGTTTAAATTATCACGAGCTTTCACAATAAATGGGAAAATAAATGTTACTAATTTTCAGCTAGTGTTTTAATATAAAAAAATTCTCCCCTAAATTAATTACTCAGTTTAAACTTGTCAGTAAGAAGAGCCAATTTTATTCACTAATCTCCTTTGGGGCAATTGTGCTGTCTTGTATAAATTGCAAAAAAAAAAAAAAAAAGAAAAAAAATCTTTCCCTTCCTTTACAAACTTATTTGATTATAATAAATACTCATTACTTTGCAATTTAATTTTGAAATTGCGTGATAAGAGGGAAAGCAATGTCTGTAGACAAGAGCTGCCCTGCACAAACTCAGAGAGAAAGGAAAGCTACCAATGATTACCACACATGGAAAAGCGGCCCACACCTGCTAGTTGTTTTGACAAAGGTATACAAATGTCAGTCCTGACCATTGTTGGCCTCGTGAACTGACATCGTAAACTCTTACAAATCTATCCAGTCATACAGCTCTGACAGCTTTACTCCTTTCATGAATATCTCAGAAGGCAATTATACCTAAACAATTTTTAAAACCACACAAAGCCCAAGTTTATTCTTTTTTAAAGAAAAACTTCTTATAATGAAGAATTTTAAATGCATACAAAAGTTGAACTGAGAGGATAGTGAACCCCTATATGCCCATCACTTGACATCAACATTTATTATCACTTTGGCTATTCTATTTCACCTATCCCTCCCAACTTTCTTCCTGGAGTATTTCAAAGCAAATCCAGATATTGTGTCATTTTACTCATAAGTATTTTACTGTATCTCTAAATGAAAACAAAATGCTTTTATCCTTGTTACCTTTTATTTTTAAGGAGTATACACATTAACATTTTTTATTGTCATTGCTTAAATAATTAAATATCACAAACACATAATAAGAGCCATAAATGCACGAGAATAGTAATTAAGAACACTTGAAAGAAGATAGTTGAAATGGAGGAAACATTTTCCTCCATTTTTCTGTCTCCTCTAACTTTAAGTACTCACCTATTCACCGAGCTGTATTCCTCTTGTCATTTCCTTGATTTCATATGTAAATATGCTCAGTGGGTCATTATAAACTTTGCAATTAGTTAAAATGAAAGGCCAAAATGCCATACAAAGCATATTATTAGCAATCATTTGAATTTTTTCGTAATGATAGTTTATAAAGCTGCAAGATTTCGGGTCAGAGGAACAAGTATGTTCCTACACATTCTTAAACCAGATGGTAATAAAGTAGTAAATTAGTAACCCAGTTTTCACAGTTCACATGAAACACTTCCTGAAATAAAGATCTTTCTTTTTGTCACAGAAGCTAAAAGTGTACACAGGATAAATTGGAATTAGAACTATTATAATCATCTCCAATAATTCTTCAAGCCCCCAAGGTTTCTTTAAATCCCTAAGTAATTTTTTATTATAACAAGTCTAAATTTTATAAATTGATATACCATCATTTTAAGAAACCTATCACTTAAATATAGATGGCTAGAATTTTAAATGTCTGTTGCTATTTTCATTTTGTTTTGCTTTAGGATTTTGGGTCTTACGTGCACAGAATCGAATTGGTGGTCCTCCCTGGTTTATGACTGACTCTTATTATCAATCAGCACAACTTCCCTCTTTTATTTTATTTCATGATTGTTCCTATGCATTCCTTCATCACCAATTCCCTTTTCATCCTTACCAGGTGCCCACTTGCATGCAGTCCAAGCCCACATGGTTTATGATCATTTGCAAACATGAACATCCATGAAATTTGTTTTTGTTAATAAGTATGTTTTTAATGGCATAAATGGTATTGCATCCTGTTTCTTACTATTGTACTCAACTTTATAGTTTTGAAATCTGCCTACAGTTCATTGCACCTGACACTGTATATTATTCCTCACACTCATATCCACATTTCACTTGTACATTTACCTTTTTTTTTTTTTGGGGGGGGGGGGGGCGGGCCAGTATAGGGGTCCGAACACACTCTGCCAACTGAGCCAGCCAGCCAGCCGACATTTACCTATTTTCAATCTCTTAAGTTGCCTTCAGCTTCTTTCTATCGCATATGCCCTTGCGGGCATCCTGTACATGTCTGTGCACCTGTGAAGAGCATCTCTGGAGTACTCTCATACAAGATTGGAATTTGGGGGCACAAAGTATGTGCCAGATTGCTCTCTAAATGGCTAAATTTTGTTAGCCCCTCTCAATATTATATGAGGTTTCTCATTTCCCCACATCCTCACCAGCCTTTGATGTTATAAAACCTTCTAATTTTTAACAACTTGATAACAGCTATATTTTTAACAGCTATAAAATAATGCAACAGAAGCAGTAGAGTTGTAGTGGTTGTATGATTAGGTGCATGGACTTAAAGCAACCCCACCTACATTCAAATTCTAGGTGTACTACTTAATACCTGTGTAGCTTCCTGCTCTTGTTTCCTAATCTGTGAAATGAGATAATGATAATAGGTCATAGAATTGCTATAAAAATCAATCAGTTATATTTTTAAAGAACTTAGAATAATGCCTGACCATAGTAAGCACTCAAATATTGGCTACATAATTCTTCCAATTAATGGTGAGGTCTAAATCACTGAATGCTCTTCATACACTTAGTGGACGTTCAGATTACTCCATTTCCGTAATTTATTTTTTCATGTTTCTTGACTTTCTTCTTTCTGAGTCCTTTTGGTTTGTATATATGAGTATTCTTGAGACACTTAATTATTTATAAGAATCAAAAAGATTTTTATCTTTTTACACAGTCCATCAGCCATCATTTAACTTTGTCTTTGATGTCCTATTTTGAAGTTATATCTTTAGTTTCATGTAGTCATGCTATCAGTTTTTTCCTTTGTATTTTATGCTTTTTCTTTAGTGTGTGTAAGAACTTGGTCAGTCCAAGTGCAGTGGTGTTTACAACTAATCGATCACAAACAGTTACAAATTTCTCTGTTTCTTCTCCACTCCCACTGATTTACTTGACTTACCTTAAAACAATAAAAAAAAAATTTAAAAAAATCTTTCTACTCTGAGCTTGTAGAGACATTCAATTGATAAATTTTGATCCTTTTGAATTTGTGTTTCATTTGATAATCTTATTGAACTTCCTTATTAGTTTTATATATTCGATAGTAGATTCTCTTAAACTTTTTATTTATGTGATTATCATCTACAAATAATAAAATTTGATTCTTCTGAGCAATTTCTAATATCTTTTATTTCTTTTTCTGGCCTTTGCCTTGTTCAAGGCTTTTGTACCCTGTTGGACAATAGTGAGATAGTGGATTTCCAGTCTCACCCACCCAATGAAACAATCTATATATTATAAGTGATAAAACAAATAACAAATGAAAGTGTACAGTATCATATCGTGATCTTAATTTCATTTAAAATGTTATTAGAGTGTATACCGAGGTTGTGTGATTAGAGGTAATTTTCATCTTATTCATAGGTGGTATTTTCAAAATTGTCTTCAGTAAACATGTGTAACTCTTGTCATCAGAAAAAAAAAGCACAATAAATATTAAAATAAAAATAGTGGTTAGTCATTTTTAAAAACTGTCCCAGAAATCCCAGCACCCCAAGACTTTTCCAGTGATGAAAATTGCCTTCCACGCTCATCAGTGGGTGTCGGTGAGAAGCATGCGTGCAGGTGCCCAGAGAATAGCTGTTAAATGGCTTGTTTTTAATCCCTGTCATTTCAGGAGAGAGACTGGGTAGACATGGAAATAATGAGGCTCCCTTGGTCAAGCCTCAAAATACAACGTTCTCTGAAATATGTAAAATAAATTATCTTCAAAAATCCAGTCAATTTTAAAAGTCCATACGAAGGCTGTGATTTCAAGGAAGCCTCAAAATACTGAGATAAGGGGAAGCTAAGAGTGAAAGAAATACCAGTCAGATTGCTTAATTTAAACTCATACAAAGAGATATTGAGTCAAGAAGAGAATTGGCTGAAGGAAGTGGTTTCTCAGCAGAAGAAAATCTTCAAGCCTTACCTTTTTGAAACAAACTTCCATTTGGTTTAGGTAAATTAATTAACATTATTTTTTTAAGTATCTTCACAACAAATGATAATCTGATCATGTCTGACTTCCATCGGTTTCTACCTTCGCACAGTTCTGATATTCAAATATTGTTGACATATTTCCTGAAAATAGGAAGTTATTTCTCACATGCTGGTGAAGCCGAGGCTACGAACAAACAAAACTGAATAAAATGTTGATTGATTATTAGTAAATAATACATTTAGAAAAATCAGGTGAAAAGAAGAAAAGCTGATATCAAGAAGCTTTAGCCTCAATTTTACCAGAATTTTAGGCCATCTGATCTCCATTTACAAAAACATAGTCTTAAAGGAAAAATTACCATTTTAAAATCTAAATCTCCATGAGACCTTGATCTTCAACCTTTCTTTTGGTCATAAGCATTCTCTAGTATGTAAACTTCTCAGTCTCACAGGGGTTAGCAATAGCCTGTTTAATAATAATAATAGTTACAATAGTACGTGATGGTATTGAGAAGAAAGTACCAAATCAACCAATTATAACCTGCTGTGATATAAAGGTTTACGAATTATTTATCACAGCAGACATTCAGCACCAATAAAACCTTCACCTTAGTACTCATTCATGAAACGGAAAAAAATTAGATCCTGATTGAAGCTTTTTAAAAAAATAGGTGAATTAAAACAAACAAGCAAACGAAGTTCTAGTTTGTCTAGCTTGGTCAGGAAGAATGAAAATACACTTACAGAGTGTATGTTCACTTTTGAGCAATCACATGACTTTGGTAGGGACGGGGGCTAAAGGTCCTTGCTGATTATTCACTGTGTCTGCTCATTGTGCTCTCAGGGCTTTGATTTCCATAATCTCTTTTAATCCTTGAAACACTCAAGTATTCGGACTCCAGCTTCCATGCTTACAGCCTCAAATCATTTGTTCAATCAAAAATAGATCATTTTAATTTAGCAAGAGTATTAGCGAAATAAATGTATTTTTAATTACATTTTTTCATTATTTATAATCAAAGGAAAGCAAATAAATAGCACATTTGGAGAATTTGAAGCATTTCCCTCTCCTGAAAAAAAGAAAAAAGTGCACTTCTATCTTTCATGTATGTTTAGTTTCCACAATTCTGTGGTCACAATGCAGTGACTGGAAATAAGATGTCTCTCAATTATAAGTTTCTTGAGGAATGAAGATAATTTCAAGCCAACAGGTGTTTTTTGTTTTTTGTATTTTTTTCACCAACTCATTCTTTTTTTTTTTTTTTCCTTTTTGTCTTTTTTCGTGACCGGCAACGGATCGCAACCCTCAGTGTCGCGCCCATACCGGACCGGGACTGGCAACGGGATCACAACCCTCGGTGTTGCGCCCGCACCTCGCTCAGCCAGTGAGCGGCTGGTCTGTATGTGGGATCCGAACCCTTGGCGGGAGCGCCACCGCGCTTCCCAAGCGGCGCACTGTAGCAGTGCGCCACCGGGCCAGCCCTCACCAACTCATTCTAATAAATTGCACAATAAATCATTTGCATTATTTGACATTGTTGTTTATTTCAAGAATTAAACTATGCAACATTTCCCCTTGAGTGTTAACATTCTAGAACGCCTACCTTGAATTCAACCACAAACCTCCACACCTGAAACCTCCTGAATCTTGGTAAATTGATTTAAAAAACAAATGTAATTGAGTCCCAAACTAACAATTCAGTCATACCTACTCAGCATGTATTACCATTAAGCCAGGAATAAAATAATGAGACCTAAGTCTCTAAGTGAGCCTGTGATCCTCTGAGAGAAAGCACACTTCAGAGTGTGGTAACTGCTGTAACGTAAGAGCATATCAAGAGCATTAGGGGCGGGCCGGCCCGTGGCTCACTCGGGAGAGTGTGGTGCTGACAACACCAAGGCCACGGGTTCGGATCCCATATAGGGATGGCCGGTTTGCTCACTGGGTGAGCGTGGTGCTCACAACACCAAGTCAAGGGTTAAGATCCCCTTACCGGTCATCTTTTTTTTAAAAAA
>NW_007726142.1:1199057-1274530 GCF_000696425.1 Galeopterus variegatus | reverse complement strand
GTTCATAACTCTTAAGTTCTGCATTCCATGAAACCTTTGGGCATGAACAGAATGCAGCCAACTTCTTTACAATTCTATAATAAGGGTGACCCTTTTTTTTTTTTTGGGGGGGGGGGGGGCTGGCCAGTATAGGGATCCGAACACACTCTGCCAACTGAGCCAGCCAGCCAGCCGACATTTACCTATTTTCAATCTCTTAAGTTGCCTTCAGCTTCTTTCTATCGCATATGCCCTTGCGGGCATCCTGTACATGTCTGTGCACCTGTGAAGAGCATCTCTGGAGTACTCTCATACAAGATTGGAATTTGGGGGCACAAAGTATGTGCCAGATTGCTCTCTAAATGGCTAAATTTTGTTAGCCCCTCTCAATATTATATGAGGTTTCTCATTTCCCCACATCCTCACCAGCCTTTGATGTTATAAAACCTTCTAATTTTTAACAACTTGATAACAGCTATATTTTTAACAGCTATAAAATAATGCAACAGAAGCAGTAGAGTTGTAGTGGTTGTATGATTAGGTGCATGGACTTAAAGCAACCCCACCTACATTCAAATTCTAGGTGTACTACTTAATACCTGTGTAGCTTCCTGCTCTTGTTTCCTAATCTGTGAAATGAGATAATGATAATAGGTCATAGAATTGCTATAAAAATCAATCAGTTATATTTTTAAAGAACTTAGAATAATGCCTGACCATAGTAAGCACTCAAATATTGGCTACATAATTCTTCCAATTAATGGTGAGGTCTAAATCACTGAATGCTCTTCATACACTTAGTGGACGTTCAGATTACTCCATTTCCGTAATTTATTTTTTCATGTTTCTTGACTTTCTTCTTTCTGAGTCCTTTTGGTTTGTATATATGAGTATTCTTGAGACACTTAATTATTTATAAGAATCAAAAAGATTTTTATCTTTTTACACAGTCCATCAGCCATCATTTAACTTTGTCTTTGATGTCCTATTTTGAAGTTATATCTTTAGTTTCATGTAGTCATGCTATCAGTTTTTTCCTTTGTATTTTATGCTTTTTCTTTAGTGTGTGTAAGAACTTGGTCAGTCCAAGTGCAGTGGTGTTTACAACTAATCGATCACAAACAGTTACAAATTTCTCTGTTTCTTCTCCACTCCCACTGATTTACTTGACTTACCTTAAAACAATAAAAAAAAAATTTAAAAAAATCTTTCTACTCTGAGCTTGTAGAGACATTCAATTGATAAATTTTGATCCTTTTGAATTTGTGTTTCATTTGATAATCTTATTGAACTTCCTTATTAGTTTTATATATTCGATAGTAGATTCTCTTAAACTTTTTATTTATGTGATTATCATCTACAAATAATAAAATTTGATTCTTCTGAGCAATTTCTAATATCTTTTATTTCTTTTTCTGGCCTTTGCCTTGTTCAAGGCTTTTGTACCCTGTTGGACAATAGTGAGATAGTGGATTTCCAGTCTCACCCACCCAATGAAACAATCTATATATTATAAGTGATAAAACAAATAACAAATGAAAGTGTACAGTATCATATCGTGATCTTAATTTCATTTAAAATGTTATTAGAGTGTATACCGAGGTTGTGTGATTAGAGGTAATTTTCATCTTATTCATAGGTGGTATTTTCAAAATTGTCTTCAGTAAACATGTGTAACTCTTGTCATCAGAAAAAAAAAGCACAATAAATATTAAAATAAAAATAGTGGTTAGTCATTTTTAAAAACTGTCCCAGAAATCCCAGCACCCCAAGACTTTTCCAGTGATGAAAATTGCCTTCCACGCTCATCAGTGGGTGTCGGTGAGAAGCATGCGTGCAGGTGCCCAGAGAATAGCTGTTAAATGGCTTGTTTTTAATCCCTGTCATTTCAGGAGAGAGACTGGGTAGACATGGAAATAATGAGGCTCCCTTGGTCAAGCCTCAAAATACAACGTTCTCTGAAATATGTAAAATAAATTATCTTCAAAAATCCAGTCAATTTTAAAAGTCCATACGAAGGCTGTGATTTCAAGGAAGCCTCAAAATACTGAGATAAGGGGAAGCTAAGAGTGAAAGAAATACCAGTCAGATTGCTTAATTTAAACTCATACAAAGAGATATTGAGTCAAGAAGAGAATTGGCTGAAGGAAGTGGTTTCTCAGCAGAAGAAAATCTTCAAGCCTTACCTTTTTGAAACAAACTTCCATTTGGTTTAGGTAAATTAATTAACATTATTTTTTTAAGTATCTTCACAACAAATGATAATCTGATCATGTCTGACTTCCATCGGTTTCTACCTTCGCACAGTTCTGATATTCAAATATTGTTGACATATTTCCTGAAAATAGGAAGTTATTTCTCACATGCTGGTGAAGCCGAGGCTACGAACAAACAAAACTGAATAAAATGTTGATTGATTATTAGTAAATAATACATTTAGAAAAATCAGGTGAAAAGAAGAAAAGCTGATATCAAGAAGCTTTAGCCTCAATTTTACCAGAATTTTAGGCCATCTGATCTCCATTTACAAAAACATAGTCTTAAAGGAAAAATTACCATTTTAAAATCTAAATCTCCATGAGACCTTGATCTTCAACCTTTCTTTTGGTCATAAGCATTCTCTAGTATGTAAACTTCTCAGTCTCACAGGGGTTAGCAATAGCCTGTTTAATAATAATAATAGTTACAATAGTACGTGATGGTATTGAGAAGAAAGTACCAAATCAACCAATTATAACCTGCTGTGATATAAAGGTTTACGAATTATTTATCACAGCAGACATTCAGCACCAATAAAACCTTCACCTTAGTACTCATTCATGAAACGGAAAAAAATTAGATCCTGATTGAAGCTTTTTAAAAAAATAGGTGAATTAAAACAAACAAGCAAACGAAGTTCTAGTTTGTCTAGCTTGGTCAGGAAGAATGAAAATACACTTACAGAGTGTATGTTCACTTTTGAGCAATCACATGACTTTGGTAGGGACGGGGGCTAAAGGTCCTTGCTGATTATTCACTGTGTCTGCTCATTGTGCTCTCAGGGCTTTGATTTCCATAATCTCTTTTAATCCTTGAAACACTCAAGTATTCGGACTCCAGCTTCCATGCTTACAGCCTCAAATCATTTGTTCAATCAAAAATAGATCATTTTAATTTAGCAAGAGTATTAGCGAAATAAATGTATTTTTAATTACATTTTTTCATTATTTATAATCAAAGGAAAGCAAATAAATAGCACATTTGGAGAATTTGAAGCATTTCCCTCTCCTGAAAAAAAGAAAAAAGTGCACTTCTATCTTTCATGTATGTTTAGTTTCCACAATTCTGTGGTCACAATGCAGTGACTGGAAATAAGATGTCTCTCAATTATAAGTTTCTTGAGGAATGAAGATAATTTCAAGCCAACAGGTGTTTTTTGTTTTTTGTATTTTTTTCACCAACTCATTCTTTTTTTTTTTTTTTCCTTTTTGTCTTTTTTCGTGACCGGCAACGGATCGCAACCCTCAGTGTCGCGCCCATACCGGACCGGGACTCGCAACGGGATCACAACCCTCGGTGTTGCGCCCGCACCTCGCTCAGCCAGTGAGCGGCTGGTCTGTATGTGGAATCCGAACCCTTGGCGGGAGCGCCACCGCGCTTCCCAAGCGGCGCACTGTAGCAGTGCGCCACCGGGCCAGCCCTCACCAACTCATTCTTTTTTTTTTTTTCCTTTTTGTCTTTTTTCGTGACCGGCAACGGATCGCAACCCTCAGTGTCGCGCCCATACCGGACCGGGACTCGCAACGGGATCACAACCCTCGGTGTTGCGCCCGCACCTCGCTCAGCCAGTGAGCGGCTGGTCTGTATGTGGAATCCGAACCCTTGGCGGGAGCGCCACCGCGCTTCCCAAGCGGCGCACTGTAGCAGTGCGCCACCGGGCCAGCCCTCACCAACTCATTCTAATAAATTGCACAATAAATCATTTGCATTATTTGACATTGTTGTTTATTTCAAGAATTAAACTATGCAACATTTCCCCTTGAGTGTTAACATTCTAGAACGCCTACCTTGAATTCAACCACAAACCTCCACACCTGAAACCTCCTGAATCTTGGTAAATTGATTTAAAAAACAAATGTAATTGAGTCCCAAACTAACAATTCAGTCATACCTACTCAGCATGTATTACCATTAAGCCAGGAATAAAATAATGAGACCTAAGTCTCTAAGTGAGCCTGTGATCCTCTGAGAGAAAGCACACTTCAGAGTGTGGTAACTGCTGTAACGTAAGAGCATATCAAGAGCATTAGGGGCGGGCCGGCCCGTGGCTCACTCGGGAGAGTGTGGTGCTGACAACACCAAGGCCACGGGTTCGGATCCCATATAGGGATGGCCGGTTTGCTCACTGGGTGAGCGTGGTGCTCACAACACCAAGTCAAGGGTTAAGATCCCCTTACCGGTCATCTTTTTAGAAAAAAAAAACAAAAACCAAAAAAACTATTTTCAGAGGTAATTTTTCTCTTATAGTTTAGTAGAGAAGTTGAGCCCCCTTGTAATCAAAGAGAGAAAGCAATACATTACCTCAATTTAATGGATCCAGGGGGATAATGATAATGAAGATGTGAACCTTTCATTAGATCATAAAAACTTAGAAAACTTCAACAGACAGATATGGAAGAAGGGCAAACACACAAAAGGAAGAAAATTATTTACTTTTAGAAAAAAGAGGGTATGAGAGAAAGAATAAAAGCATGAAAAGAAAACTGACACTTGGTTTTGGAAGCCTTGTTTGTATAGGAAATAGGTAGTCCTTACCTGAAGTAGATTCTGGAAACATAAGATGGGATTTGGAGAAGAGCATTCACTCGTCAGTCTGAGTTGACTTTACTGCCACTTACTATGTGCCAGGACTGCTCCAGGTTTATATTTGCTTATCCATTTAATTTTCATGACAATCCTCCGAGGTAATTTCTATCAATATTCCCATTCCGCAGATGAGAAAACTGAGGCACAATAATGTTAAGAACCTGCCCAAGCTCAATCAGCTGGAGAGTGCAAGATCAAGGATTTAACCTAGATTAAAGCCATATTGTAAACTAGGCCACTCCACTTTCACTGCATATCTCCATGGAAGATGGAAATTGGAGCATAAGCAAGAAGGGGGATGGATTTGAGAAACATTTTGAACAGTCTTGTTGATTGAAGATGGAGATGAAGTGAGAGTGCTGGGTCAAAATTAAACGATGCTATTAATGAAATCAGAAAAAAATACAAGAGGCATGTTTGGAGGAAATGATGAGATTCTTAGAAGTATGCTGTACTTGACCTTGGCAGGATCAATTAGGCAGCTAGGTCTAGCAGGAAGGCGGAAGTCTGATTCTGGAGGTCACTAAGCCAGAACAGGACTGGGGTCAGGAGAGTAAGGCACTTGTCTCAGGCAGAAAATATAAGTGGATGGCAACACACAAACACAGAGTAATCAAGATAAATAGTATTTTAATGCAACACTTTTAAAAATACAAACATTAATGCAAAAAATGTTATACCTATACAAATTTTTAGTAACAGCAAGTTCAGTATTTTTCCTTTGCCTCAGCCTCCAGTACAGCCCTGTACAACACTATTAACAATTTTTCCTTTATGTGAAATGTTGTTTTTCATAATAATTTTTTGCATTAATTTTGATTTTTAAAACTACTGCCTTAACACAGTATTTGTCTTTATTGCTGAGTTTTCTTTGGTGCCTTCTTAAATTTTGGATCCCAGGCATGTATCTCACTTGCCTCACCCTAGTCCTGGTCTGTGCTAGAAGGAATTTTACTTTCATGTATACCAAAGTTCCTTTTTATTTCTTCAGGAAAGGAATTATTATCAAAATTGAAACTGAATATAAGTGACAGCTCTGATTTTTAAATTATTTTAAGTCCAGAGCACCAGTTCTCATATTTTTTTCCCTAGAGGGAGAAGAGAACAAATGATTTCACTCTACAAATAAAGAAACCAAGGCATATAATGGCTCAGTGACAAAGCTAAAACTAAATTTCTTAGTGCTGCATGGGAACACCAGATCAAAAGCTTCTCTGTGTACGAGGTGGAAGAAAATAAAAATATAAAGTATATATATATATATGAAAAAAGCTTGGCCAAATAATTTGGATTGAGAGAATAAGTTTTTGAAAAGAACAAGTGCCTTTGAATTGAAGGGAGTGGGTTTGAATTCCCCTTTGGCTATTCACCAGCTGGGTGACATGCGACAAGTCCCAAAGCCTGTTTCCTCATCTGTAAAATGAGGCTTATCATACCTACCTTTCATTGTTTTGGCTAGGAGAAAAAAAGAGAGACTGCAGCTAATAAAATTTATCAGTTAGGATCTCAACCTACAACAGAGAACACATACAGAATAGAAAAATTTCAGGAAATTTTTTAAAAAGATGCTATAGTATATAGAAGTAGAGGAGCAGAGAAACCAAAAGGGATAATACATGTGAGAAGGTGGTTTCTGTAACCCAAAGGGAGAGAGAAAGTCACATAGAGCTATTTGCCTTTAAAGGTACAGTGACTTTAGTGGAAGGAGCCAAGAAAACAAATACTTTGACCTGACTCTTCTGTCTCCCTCTGGTCTCCAATCAAACCCCAAGCTGGAGGGCATCAGAGCCCAGTTGCTTTAGCCCATATAGGTCAGACTCAAGGGAAAACAAGCAGGTTGCAGAAGGATGGAGAAGAGATCTAGACAAGCAAAAATAAGCTCACAGTGACATAATCACAACTCCTACAAGTAATTAATGACCATTTTCTGTATAACAGACACAAATGCTTTATTTGTGTCAACTCTTTTAATCTAAATAACAATCTTATAAGGTGAATACTATTATTTTTCCATTTTACAGATGAGGAAGCTGAGGCTTGCCATAGGTAAGTGACTTGTGGAAGGCCTCAAAACTAAGAGCGGAGGCAGGAATTGAGTCAAGGCACTGCATACCATAACCCTATCAAAGATCAGTAAATGGTAGTGAACTGGTTTCATAACTATCATCACCATCATCAAAACTATTTAATTCCAATCACTCTAGCCATTATATTTATAGGAATTTATCTCACAGTTACAATAATGCATGGGCATAGTAAAACATGTTCAAAAATGTTTACAACATTGTATTAGCAAAATACAGACAAAATTGAAATGCCTATATGGTCAGTAAAAAGAGATACCTCTGTGAATACTGTGTAACACACATTTATTTCCTCATCTGTTGCCAAAAGGAAATGTCGTTCCTTGGAGTAGGTATTTCCAGGAGGTTTTCCAAGTCCCTCCTGATATCAAGACAAATACACACACACACACACACACACACACACACACATACAGATAAATAGATAGATTCAGAACAGTGTAGATAAATGAACATCTCTGGAAAAATGTATAAGGAACGGGTAACTTGGTTGCCTTTGATGAAAGAACTGGGTGGCAGGGTGGAAAAATGAAGACAAATTCTTATCGCACACCTTTTGTACCTTTGAGTTTTTCACCATGGTCACATGATATCTATTTTTAAACACAAATTAATTAAGAAAACATCTGACTGTACACTATTTGTGACTTTACAGGGAATCTTGTAATTTGGGAAACAAAATGAAAGGAGATTTACATGCATGAAATCAGCTTTCTTACTCTTCACATCCTGAGTGATTTGCTTTTTTAATAAAAGTAGAATACTTTGCTATACCAGCTTCTATCAAATGAATTCAAAGAGCAATTTTCCACGTGTATTCTACAGTGCTTTGCCCGTGCTGCAAAAGCAAAAACTATAGGCAATACGTGAGAAAATTAGTACCCTGAAACCAGGTAATAGGTACTTCAAAAGGCAGGCCAAGCATAAAATTATAGCCACAGACTGCTCTGCCTGAGAACACCCATGCAGGGAGGCTGCTGTTTTTTTCAGTAACTTTCTTGACCAAAGGAGGCAGGTGGCAAGAGAGCTTAACTACAGCTCCTGAACTCCTGGGGAAATACAGAGTTCAGTCCCCGGGGTGGGGCAGCCAGTCTTCCAGGTTGTCAGCCTTTCCAAGAAACCTGGCATGTTGTTTTTCATGGTATTTTCATGATAGGAAGATCAAGGCAGAAAGAAACTTCGCCATCAGGAACGGAGAGACTGGCCAATGAAAGGATGGAGTTGATGATTAGAATGACAGTTACCTGGAAAGCCATTTTTTTTTTTTTTTAAAAAAAGACATATTAAAATTCCTCTGACATGCAATGTGGCACAATGACACTACACCCCTAAAGGCAGGTGCTGCTGTCAGCAGAGGAGGTCTTGTTCTAAGAATTATTCTAGACGGTCAGAAAGAACAGGTATTGCCTGCCCCTCCTGGAGAGATGTTCTAAAGTTGGTGCGCTCTTTCCTCACCTCATCTCTCCTGCCAGGCACAACCGAGAGGCAGAAATAACAGGATTAGGGGAGGAGAAATAACTGCAGAATGGTGTGCGGGGGGGGGGGGGGGGGGGGGGGGTCGGGAAGTTTTAATTATTAACCTCCGTTACCAGGAAAAATGCCTTTCCTTGGGGGAGGCATTTCCACGAGTTTCTACAAATTTCCTCCAAATCTCAGGATTCCTGGGAGGCCGATCCCCCCTGGCCTGGGGAAGGTGGTGGGAGCGTGCAAGCGGGCGCTGCGCCCCCTTTGGGAAGCGATCGCATCCTCTGGAGCAACTTAGCCCCACCCGTTTCTGGGCGCCGCCTCCCTGGAGGACGAACCTTATAAAATCGCGGCGAACAGGGTCCCTCTCGCCGGTCTCGGTTTAGTCCGACTGCCAGGTCAGCCAGGTCCCGCGCCCCCAGCAGCATCGCATACCGGAGCCATGGCCCAGGAGCTGTACCACGAGGAGTTCGCCCGGGCGGGCAAGCAGGCGGGGCTGCAGGTCTGGAGGATCGAGAAGCTGGAGCTGGTGCCGGTGCCCGAGAGCGCGTACGGCGACTTCTACGTCGGGGATGCCTACCTGGTGCTGCACACCGCCAAGGCCAGCCGAGGCTTCACCTACCGCCTGCACTTCTGGCTCGGTAAGGGCGGCAGGCAGCAGGGCCGGACGGGCCCGGGTCGGGGAGGGGCGGCCTCGGGGATCTGAGATTTGCACGATTAGGGGAAAGGGGCCAGCAAACCTTGCAAGACTGGAGACCCGTCGCACCAGTCTCGTCCCCGCGAGACTGCCCCCTTTAGGCTGGCCACCTTCTCTCCGCCGAAGTCAGCTCCTCAATGACTGCAAACGCACGGCGCAGGCGAAGTCCGGAGCAAACTTTCCCCTTGGCTTTGACTCTTGTCAAATCGCGTTCCCGGGCTTTGGAGCTGTTTCCCCTGGCTTCTCACCCTTTCTTTCACCTTTTAGTCTCCAGTCTCCACTCTTGCTCAGGGGCGCTGTCTCCAAGCACCTGGCGCTGGCCAAGTCCCGCTCAGCTTCCGACAAGTTCAGTCTTGGTTTCCCTGTCAAGGTGCAGATGAAGCCAGACAAATTTGTGGGCGTCCCCTGCTGCAGCTGGCGAGAAGTCCTTAAAAATAAAGAATATATATGTGTATATATATTAATATTTTATGTTGCCTTTGGGCACCAGCTTCTATTTCTCTATTAATTGTGGGGATTAGTGTTATGGACCGCTTTAAATCAGGATTCTGCCCTCACCACATGGCTTGCAGGTTTGGCGAATAAAATCTCCTGATTATTAGGGAGCTGGTGACCTAGGGTGGAAGCAGAAGAAAAAACACAAGTATTATCTATATAAATAAATAGCTCTATACGACTAATTTATTTATTTAGATGGGCTGCTTAGTTATGTATTAATTTATTATTTATCTATTTTAACAAGGACACTGTGTGGACCAGAGCCCCTCCTTTAGAGGTAGTAATTATTTTGGGCTTCATTCAATGCCAGGATCTCAGGACACTGGGCCTTGTGTATTCTACTTTTTCCACCTTCTACTTTTACTTGTAAACATCCTGAATGTCCAGCCTCTCCCTATGAGGTCTTGTGGCTGTGGGCACACCCTCTCTAATAACATGCTGATTATCTGGGTCTTTCTGCCTTCTTTTAAAAACTCCCCCCACCCCCCAGTGTTTCTTTAGTTTTATTTCTGAACTTGGGAGGAAGACACACAAAACCACACACATACACATTTTTAAATCTCTGAAAACCAACATTTTTATTTCTAACGTTTGAAGATTTAAAAAAAATAAAATAGAAAACATTGAGAAGTGACTTTTTGCACATTAGCAAACACCTGGAACAGGCATTTGAGGAATGAAAAATATGTAGATGAAGATAGGACTTTTAGTTACAGCATTTGGTATCAACTTGTGTTAGCTTGAGGATGCTGAGGAGGCTGAGAAAACTGAGGCTGAGTTCCAAACACATTTTGGTTTCCCACTGAGATATCACTATTCCTGTTATAATGTTAAAATAAACAGTGATCTCTCTATATTTTGCATCAGAAAACACTGAAACCTTAATATATAGCCTATGTTCATGAATGAATGATGCCAGATACAATAGTCCTCACCAAAGTCTTTTCATCCATAACTTGGATCTGGAATGAATAAAAGTGACCGAAATGCCACATTGGCCAATTTGGGTGAATTAAAATGTGAAAGAATTCTGTATCTCATTGTAGACAGCAGTTAAGCAGGGTTTTTTTTTTTTTTTTTGGACCGGGAAGGGGATCGCAACCCTTGGCTTGGTGTCGACTGCACCACGTTCAGCCAGTGAGCACACCGGCCATCCCTATATAGGATCCAAACCCGCGGCATTGGCACTACCAGCGCCACACTCTCCTGAGTGAGCCACGGGGCCAGCACTGCAAGCAAGCTTTGAACACAATTCTTTAATTCTGTAAGTCCTTTCTTATCCTAGTAGGTTACTATACTTTATAGGGTTCACAGGTTTACTTTTAATAATTCATTCAGTGGTCACCAATTTGGAAAATATAATAGAAAATGCTTTGGGCCGAAACAAATCTGCTAAACTGAAGTCAGTAGCATGCTAATAACGTGCTAATTCATTTGATAATCATTCAACGTGCCCGGCACTGTGTAAGGCACTTTTGGATATGAATAATTTATGGACCTTCCCTGAAAGTTCATATTTTCAAGGGTGCAATAAGACAAAAAGTGATACAACACCGGTAGAATGTGATAACAGTGAGACACAAAGTGTCTGTGGTTATGGGAAAACAGAGAAGCCTTGACAGAAAAAAGAAAAATGAGCATAATTGGGAGAGTTCTGTGCCAAGAGAAAATCAAGGGGAGATGGAAAAGCTTAAAGTAAAATAGTTAACAGGACATGCAGACGAAATTGTCCAGCAGCTCTTTCTACTTCGCTTCCCCAAGCAGACTGAATTTCATCCAAGGTAGTCTACTTTAAGACCTAAGTAGGATACATTTATGAAGATTAATCCGAAAGAGAGTTTTAGAGAAAGTTTTAGGAGGGAGAGCTGACAGTTCAGGAGAAAAGAACATTTCATTAAAGGAAATCATGAAATCAGAAAGAAGAGAAGTGAAGTTAAGGTCACACTGGGATGAAAAAGGCTCATAGCATAAAAATGAAGAAACAGGACAAACAGGAGGAAGAAAGGGGAACCAGCAAGAAGCAGGACTTAAAACAAGAGAGAACAGGTGGAGAGTTATCTTTCCAGGTCTCCCTCAGTGCTTGCATAACACCCTGGCATAGCTCAGATTATTTTACGTACCACTTTATATTAACATTAATTATATGCATAAATAAAGTAAGAATTTGTTGCATATAACTTATTTTTTGCATTAGTCCTTAAAAAAACATTTCAGCTTTGTACCTAGCAGTTTAAGTGCATCCACCTTCTGCTTCTAGTTTCTTATAGCACAAAGTCTATGAGCAGGACTAGGTGGTAAAGCTGCTCTCTGTCACATCCCCAACCTGTGCTATAGATGCCCTCGCCCTTTTTCCTTGCCAGTTTTACACTTTACATATGTATACAGTATTTTAAAGCAACATACAAGTATGTTTATAGTATAACTAGTCTGTGCTAGGCCTTGCACAAGGTGTTGGGAATCCAGAAGACTGTATTAGAATATACACTATACAATACAAGGAATTTACAATATACAAAGTGCTGGTGAGGATGCTGAGAAACTAGATCACTTATGTTGTTGGGTTGGTGGGAGGGAGGTTGTAAAGTGGTACAGCTATTTAGAAAAGGGTTTGGCCATTTCTTATAAAACTGAAAATGCAACTACTATATGACCCAGCAATTGCATTCGTGTGTATTTATTCCAGAAAAATGAAAACTTTTGTTCACACAAAAACCTATACACAAATGTCCATAGCAGCTTTATTTGAATAGACAAAAACTGAAATCAACCCAGACACCCTTAAATAGGTGACTGGTTAAGCAAGTTGTGATACATCTTTACCAAGGAATTCTACTCAACAATGAAAAGGAACAAACTAAAGTATTGATACACGCAACAACTTGGATGAATCTCTAGGGAATTACGCTGAGTAGAAAGAAGCCAATGCCAAAATGTTCCATACTATATTATTCCATTTATATAACATTTTCTAAATGACAGAATTTTAGATTTGTTGTTGCCAGAAGTTAGGGATGGGATGTAGAGGGTTTGATGCAGGCAGGAGGTGAGTGTAGTTATAAAAGTGCAACTTGAGAGATATTTTTGGTGGAGCTGTACAGTATCTGATTGTGTTGGTGGATATATAAACTTTACACATGTAATAAAATTAGAACTAAAGGCACACACACACATAAGTGAGTACAAGTAAAACAGAAGAAATATAAATAAGACAGGTGGACTGTATCAATGTCAACATCCTGGTTATAGTGTGCTGTGTTTATACTATATTTCTGTGTAATACACTATACTAAACCACATTGTCATACTATATAATTTTATTAAATGTTACCATTGGGACAACTAGGTCTATTGATCTATGTGTCTATCCTTCACCAACACCATGTAGTTTTAATAACTGTAGCTGTAGAGTAAACCTTAATATTGGGTAGAGTGATTCCTCCCACTTTATTCTTCTTTGTCAAGATGATTTTAGCTATTCTAGAGCCTCTTCATATAAATTTTATAATAGGCTTATATATGTCTATAATAAGCCTTACTGTGATTTTGATAAGAATAGCATTAGGCTAATAGATCAATATATGAAGATTTGACATCTTTATTATGTTCTGTCTTAGAATCTATGAACACTAAGTCTTATATTTGTTCAGGTTTTTGGTTTTTATTTTTTGCATCACCATTTTGTAATTTTCAGCACACTGAGCCTGTACACATTTTGTTAAATATGTGCATGAGTATTTCAGTTTTTTTTGGAGTGATTGTAAATGGTACTTTGCTTTTAATTTTGGTTTCTGCATGTTCATTATTTCTATATAGAAATGAGACTTTTTATTATTGATTAATCTTGTATGCTGCGAGCTTGCTGAATGCACTTATATTAGTCTTATGAGGATTATGTTTTTTGAAGATTCCTTAGGATTTATTATGTAAACAATCCTGTCATCTCTAAATAGAGACATTTTTATTTCTTTATTTCCAATTTTTATTTATTTTTTCTTACCTTATTGCATTTGTTAGAACTTTCTGTACTATGTTTAATAAGTGTGGTGAGAGTGGACATCCTGGCCTTGCTCTTGGTCTTAGAGGGAAAGCAGTCTTTCACCATTAAGTACTATGTTACCTCTGTGTGTTTCGTAGATGCTGTTTATCAAGTTGAGGATGTGTCCCTCTATTCCTAATTTGGCAAGTGTTTTTTTAATCACAAATGGGTATTGGATTAAACTAGTTTTTAAATCTTTCTTTTTATTTATGTTTTATATATAAAATCGTCACATTCCCAAAACTATTTTAGGAAGTTTACAGCAGATATGCAAGTGTAACATAATATAAAATAACATAACAACGTAAGACATCAGTAAAAACAGTGTAGGGAAACAACAGATGAAATCATAAGTAGAATTCATACACAAAGTTCATAACTATCTCAACACTTGCTAAAATTCCATCATGATACAACTGAACTTAATTCTAATATCCACATTCAAAGGCTGAAATTGGCTTCATCACGAGCTTTCAACCTCTTTCAGGCAAGGACTCTGTTTTAGTCATCCTGATATTCCCAGGCCAAAACGTTACATAAGAATCAACAAGTGACAGCATAATTTTATTACTTCCAGTTCATTCATTAACTTTCATGCCTGTCTATTTAACATATACCTAAAAACATTCAAGTTTCGACTTGTAGTCAAGTAAAAATGTTTATGTCAAATACATCATCCTTAATACCTTTGTAAATTCGACTTAAGGTTAAAACATCTCTGTACAAAAATCTGCATCTATATCTCTATTGGTATTCTCAGTTAGGGTTGGGAAAATGGGCAGAAGAATGACACCAGCGTCCTTTCAGACTGCAGAATTGCATCTTCGTGCAACTTGTAAATACTGACCTTTGACTACAGGAAGTTCACAAAATTGTCATGTCAAGTATTTGCCTAGCAACTGATCTCTTTTCCTCAGGAGATATTGCTACTCTGGTCTCCTTGGAAAGAAATCTGATTCTTTCTATAATACAGCTGATGGATTTTTTTTCTTCACCTTTAGTGAATACTCTCAATTGGGGATGTTTAGGTGAACTATTATGTTGTTACACCTTCTAAGCTTTTATGTATCAGTTACCCATGGGCAAATGAACATACCTTGATCACGACAAAATTTTACTTCTAATTAGAAACTGAGCATAAAAAAATATCTACTAGCGTATTGTAGTTTCTAAGGCTTGTGCTTTAGAGTCACACAAACCTGTGTCTGAGTTCTTTTTTGCTAAAGGTCAACTTAGGACCTCAGGAAAGTTATTCAGCCTCTCAAAGCTTCCATTTCCTCTGTTGTAACATGGTAGAAAATAATTTCTGCTTCATGAGGTTGCTTGCAGATTAAATGAGATCATCCATGTGAAACACTAGCACAAGTGTGTGGCTGTTATGCGTAATGTAAAAATGTTAGTTAATATTATTTGTAGAATCATTTATGATTTTTATGCAACTCAGATGTAGTGAGGATTTTACAATGTTTTTTTATAAAATTTAAGACCCTCTTAGGCCCTGACTTTCATGTACATACAGATACTGGTTCTTGGGAATTGTTTCAACCTGTGATCTGTATTAAAATCGTGAAAATTAAATGTATGCTGTGTGTTCAAGTTCCTTGGACAATATCAAATACATTAACATTTAATAAATTTTACCATGCTAGTTCCTTTACTCTCTCTCTTCAGAGAATATTATTTCATTCAACCTAAAAACAAAACCAATAGGAGAGTAAAGTAGGAAACAGACTCAAAAATAGAAGTAAAGCCAGGTTATATGTATTTTCCTATTCTAAAAAACACTTGTTTTCCTGAAGTTATTTAATTATGGACTATGATGTTCATATTCCTCACAAATATAACATGTTGGCATATTAAAACCTAAAGACTGATGCTAATAAAGGCTAAGCCAATTGAAAAGTGTTTTCGTAACTTACCCTCATTGACCGTACCAAATGAACACCTACCTGAATCTCACTGGAATATATTGTTATATATTTCTAAGCATAGTCAGACAGCAGTGTTTCTTTTCAGTTTTTGTAAGGAAATTGGAAAAAGCAGGAACAAAAACATTTTTGTGTAGTTTTTAGCACAATAATCTTACACCACACTGTTTTTGCTAAAAGGTCTTTCTGTAGAAGACTATCTGTTGTATTGATTATATAATTTGAAAAGAAAATTTCTGATTGTTTTTATATCGAAAATTCTGCCTTACACCTTTTTCTTGCGTGATAACTGAGATGCTGTCATTGGCTGTTGCAGGAAAGGAGTGTTCCCAGGATGAAAGCACGGCCGCTGCCATCTTCACTGTTCAGATGGATGACTACTTGGGTGGTAAGCCAGTGCAGAACAGAGAACTTCAAGGCTATGAATCTACCGATTTTGTGGGCTATTTCAAAGGAGGTCTGAAATACAAGGTAAGCAGCTTTCTCAGTTGCCATTATGACCCCCTTTCTCCTCCTGCCCATACATACTTCATGCCATCATGGAATAAAGATTCATTAAGGGCTGGGCTTCTTGTTCTGTTTTGCTTTTGTTTTAATCTGTTTTCTTCACTGATATATCCGCAGCACCTGCTAGACACATAGTAGGTGCTCAATAATTGTTTGTGGAATATACGGTGCAATATGTAAAATGTTCTGACTTGATTATTTTAATAGGATAATATTTAAGAAAGTGAAGAGCTTTCAGTTATGTCTGAAGAAAGCCCTTTAATATTTTGTAAATTTATTTCAGTAATTAAATATTGGTGACTTGGTTTTTAACAATTTTCATATCTGCTGTTTTAGACAATCTCCAAGTTTGTTGCAAGTAACCCAAGACTTAAGAATCTCAATTGTTCTTTACTATCTTAATGCAGTATTTATAACAATTATATTTTCTTTCTTTTTTTTTTTTTCCTTTTTGTCTTTTTTACTGACCGGTAACGGGATCGCAACCCTCGGTGTCGCGCCCGTACCACGCTCAGCCAGTGAGCGGGAACCGGTCTCCACATGGGATCCGAACCCTCGGCGGGAGCGCCGCCACACTCCCAAGCGGCGCACTCTCCAGTGCGCCACCGGGCTGGCCCATAACAATTATATTTTCAATTAATACAAAGACCTATACATGCATTTTGCAAATATTGTGGCTTGGTCTTAAAAATGATACCAATGAAAGAATTAAGCTGAAAATATGTGCGATTTAGCTACACAAACACAAACACACACATGAACACACACAATTTATGTGTATTGGCCTGAAACACCTATCGATTGGCTTTACTTCTGAAAATCACAAGCAAAGACTAATGGTTAAAAAGTTCTATCCCTTTTAGGTAACCTTTAATAAAGGATAGCCTTTTCTACCTTTAGTAAAGGATAGCATTTTTTTTTTTAATTCTCCCAGTGACTTTTGTAGACCAGCCATCCTTCATTACTGCTACCCCCGCCCCACCCATGTGTGTTCAGTTAAAGTGTGAGGAATACCCTCCCCAGACAGACACTCCAGAAACAAGCCTGCTCAAAATCAAACATGCTCCAGCAGGTGTTCTGCACACCCCACTGCCCCACTCCTCAGGCGTATCACCATAGTGAGGACCTGAAACCTCATAACTAAACTAGAAATCTGACTATATACTAAATTCTACTATTAAGATGCCAGGGTTTATTTCTACCTCTACTTGATCAGAACATTGGTTGAAAATTTTGTCATGCCATTGTAATCAGGAAAGAACACTTACTTATAAGTTCTCTTATCTCTTTTGAAATCATTATTTCACTCTAGGCTATGAACCACTTGGTTTAACTTTACTTTTTATATCATTTCATTTTATTGACTATGCATATTCATGGGGTACAAAGCTGACCTTCACCACCTGTGCCCAGTATTTAATGGTCAGATTAATAGTATCATGATGTCCATTACCACAGATTGTGATTATTCTCCATGTCCCCGCCAATGAATCCCCGACCTTCCTCCCCACTCCCCACAAACCTACACATGCTTTTTCCCTCTGCAAGTCCAACACACCACTGTGAAACACCCAGTTTATGTCCAATGATCTTGAAACTTCCTTTAGGTCAGTGAACATTTTAAATAAGCTGTGTCTTGTATTTACTAAAAGTGGGTGCTGTGACGTCATCCTGGTTAGGAACCCGTTTCTGCCACATTTGACTTGTTTGCCTTAGGGCAAGAACTTAAGCTTTTCTGTGGTCAGTTTCTTCAAATTTACGATGAGTATTATAACAGCTTCCTCATACAGATGTAAGGGATAAGGATTAAATTAAATAAAATATCTATACAGTATGTACCCAATCATTAGGGACTTAGTAATATGAATATTATCACTAACTCTGCTGGCTGTTAGCAGGACTTTTGAAATCAACCTTCTCAATACATATTGAAAAGTGGACATGATAAAAGTGATTTCACAGTGATTGGGTATTTATTTTCTGATTATAACATTAAAACCACCACAAATCAGCATTTTTAAGGAAAAGGATATTTACAAATGGAGGTCAAGTTTATCATGAAGAAAATCAGTTCATCTTATCATCAGTAACACTGAGCAGATGACAATGTCTGCAGTTGCAACAATACTCCATAGGAAGTATGGAAGCAGGGATAACTTACCACCCAGAATAGCAAATGTGATTTATTATACTCGATTTTACCCCAATATTAGTTTCAAGCTCACAGGAATGTGCTAATCACCTTGCGTATATTTCCTCGTTTAATACAAACAATGGTGTATGCAGTTTCTATCATCTATTAAGATAAGTAAAGCAAAGCTTAGAGAGGCTGTGTGACTTGCCAATGTCTTATAGCTGGTAGGTGTCTGGGTGACCATCTGATTCCAGTGTCCAAGCTGGTAATCATTATTCTGTGGTGCTCTCAACATAAATAGTTTAAATTTGGGGGCAAATTTTTTATTTAAAATTACTCTAAGAAACAGGGTATTGTGTCTATTTGGGATGGGCAAAACTTCACAAAGCCTACCATTACCAAGTCAGCAAAAATCATATTTAGTTGCTGTATATAAAGATTCAGCTAGAAAACATTAACACTATTTTCCTGTCTCATTTGGTTGATTTGAGTTATTTCATGCAGGTCTTTTAGGGGCCCAGGAAGGAGTTATAGAGGATTATTACTTCCCACTACTACTTTACATTAAATTTCTGGCAAACATACTCTTCCTAAACTCAACAAGACCCTGTCCTTAACCACAACGGTAGATGGCAACCATCAGACATCTGTCAGTGGGAACATCTGCATTAATGGTACTACTGGCCTAGGGGATTGCTCACTTTGTTTTTATTCTGCCTTTTGAAAGTAGAAAGAGACTGGAAGTTTCTAGGGTTAATGTAAACAATATTCATAGAATAACTACTGACTGTCTGATACATACATATATGCCATATATAGTTTTTCTTTTGTGCATTTGTGGCATCAAATATTAGAGAAAAACTTATTTTTAAAAATAGTGTTAAATGTTCACAGACTATATATTATCACTCTGATGGTTCATCCTATGATATTAGCCTGAATGTTACATATGTATCTTCATCTAAGTCTACTCTATATTTTATAACTTTTTCTTTCACATCACAGTGTTATTACACTATTTTTAAATCAGATTGCAGTGTACTTCTGTTTATCTTTTTAAAAAAATTAATTGTCAAATATAGTAGTGTATAGGTGAAAACTTGACTTCATTCAAGAAATGTGGCAATCTTTATCTTATCGTGGATGGGAAATTATTATATATTTCTTAAACTTTGAAGTTATAATTGTCCAAAAATCAACATTTAACTTATCCTAATAAAACATTTTACTTATGAGGGTCTTTTCCTGGAGAATGGTGGAAATTTAAAGAATGTACTAATGATTCCATAAGCTGCCTAACCTCTTATTTTAGATTTACTGTATATGTTGATACTACAAATTTGAAAGTTGGATTATTTTATTTACTGGTAGAGAAGTTATATTAAGTTATATATGTTATATTATTATTTATATAGCTAGTTTTTCTTACCATTGTCATAGAGGCCTTTGATCTGCCAATGACAGAGTTTTGTTTTTACTGCATCTTAATTATGCACATTACCTCATAATTAATTGTGGAAATAAAGATATGTTTTCTAACTTTTAATTAGAAAAAAATGAAAAGATAAAAGATGATTGCAAATAATGCAAGAAGATGGAGTCGATACAGTTAATATTTTTTCTTCATCCTTTCTTTAATTCGATGTGGCTGTATTTTATTTTATTCTGTTTTGTTTTGTTTTGGTTGGGGATGTGCAGTCACGATACTGTATCTTTTCTAACTTAAGGTATAAATATCCCAGCCCTCACATATTTTCTAAACTCTGTTTACCAGAAAACAAAGAAGGCACTTCACTATTTTAATGTCAAGACAAAGACTGTACATAAGAGCAGCCAATCCGTGGCCAGCACTTGACTGCCCTTCTCTGTCCTCACCCATGACAGAGCGTGCTTTTGGGTGCCTGTTCTCAGGCTGCTGTCATCTACACTTGTTACCTCTGACTCTCTTATCACATCTTCCCAGAAATCTTTCTTTGCCATGTTGCTCATCAGTGATTTGGGAATCATTAGTTCCGAAAGGGCAAGAGCCGTGGCTTTTGTTTGTTTGTTTGTTTATGCAGCACGGTTTTATACATTGGAGGTTCTCAGTAAACAGTTGCAATTTTAAACTGAATTGTTAAAAGAGAAAGAAAAAAGAGACCAAATAAGCAGAGACCAAACAAACAAACAGACCTGTTGATTGACCAAAGAATTTTTTCTCCATGTTCAACTTCCCACATGCACTTGGGTGGACACTTTAGCTGGTCCTGACAGACACAATTTTGGCAAACACCTGCAGTTTAATGCTTTGCCGTGTCTGCTTCGAGGCATCATCAGTTTCTTTGTTTTGTGTTGTGTCTTCCTCCCACTGATCAGGCTGGAGGTGTGGCATCTGGACTAAATCATGTTCTCACCAACGACCTGACGGCCAGGAGGCTCCTACATGTGAAGGGTCGGAGAGTGGTCAGGGCCACAGAAGTTCCCCTCAGCTGGGACAGTTTCAACAAGGGCGACTGCTTCATCATCGACCTTGGCACTGTAAGTTTCATATACACACATGGATGTCTACAGGAAAGCAGATTGTTTTTAGATCAAATCAGATGTATGTGATATTGAAGATAATCACCTTATGGACACACTGGAGAGAGGTTATGTGAGACGGAATCATATCCTATGACCAATTGGCAAATAATGAAATGACACATAAAGAGGGACTTCAAAGTTTTTATTTTCTTTGTTAGGTTTAGAATAGGGTAGTGATTTAGTTCTTCCTACCACAGAACAGAAATTAAATAATTTTGAATATATTTCCCTTCTCTCTGAACAGAGCTTCCTCCAATTATTTTTGTCCTTAACTGTGTGTGGGAAAATATAACTTGAAGAGGAAATTGATTCCCCCATCAATCAAAGGTTCTAGAATTTAAAATGGACACAGGATGCGTCTAAACAGCCTGCTGAAGAATTTGGGGTGGGGGAGAATGTTAGCATTCACACACACACATATCTATACCATACTATTTCACACTTTTCAAGTATCTTTGGGTTATTAGAAGAAAAGGCACAAGTACAAGTATCAAGTATTATCTTAAAGGCATAGTATATTACATCTGACCTATGTTTTTTTTTTCCAGGAAAATAGACCCCTCTAATATCAGGTACACTTATTAAGCATTATTACTATGACAAGGACCTGTGCTAGACCCTAGTAGGTAGGATTTAAGTTGTGTTTTTAAAACTTTGTAAGATTTTCATAGTAGAAATAAAGGGCATTTCCTGCCACTGAAAAACTATGTGCAAAAGCAAAGAAGGCAGGAAAACACAGAACTTGTAAACTTCTCCTTCTCCTCATGATCATCATTCACATCACACCACATACATCATCATTCTAATTGTTTTTCCTAACATTTCTGGGCCAAGCATTACATGGAGACTGTGTAATGCTGATACCTGACCTGACCTGTGGACTGCTTCAGTTAGCATGAGACTTGGAACTTGTTCAAGGTTGCATAGACAGTAAACGGTAAAGCCAGGATTAGACTCTCAGTATAGCTGATTCTCACCTAAGCATTTTGTTTTACTGCATCTCCTTGGACAATATTTTGGGATAAAGCAGCAGACAGAAGCCAGAAGAGTTTATTCCATATGCAGAGGGGAGAGGGGCACTAAGGATTCTGAAAAGCCTAGTTACACAGTTAAAGTTAAAGTTCTGCTTCAGCAACATTAATTTGGCAACAGTATAGAGATTACATGTACTAAGGTTATAAATGGTATGGAAAATGACCCCAAGGTATAAACTTCATCAGTTTCTCTAAATTAAGGTGCACCTATAGTTTTATTACTGCTAATGTATAATAGTACTGTCTTGGATCACATCAGTTTGTGTGTACAGTTGAGATCACAATAATATTAATGCCCAAAGTACAATTGTCAGTTTCATACTTAGATGTCTATATCCAAAATGGCGGTATTTTTGCCCTGAATCTCACAATAAACTTCCTAGGAAAATTCTTTTCAACTTCAAAAATTCATCTATTTTCCTAAGCAGACTTAAGTCCTGACCCTCAGATGTAGGCAGAAAACAGATACTATTCCATTTTTTCATTCTCATACACCAAAAAGAAATAAATAAATAACTTAGGCAAACAGATGCCAAAGGTGTCATCCAGCCACATAGTCCCAAAACCAGTTACAACATTCGGCATCTCAAAGCCTACACATGTTCATTGTCTTTCTCAACTTCCATTTCCACCACTTATATTTTAAGGCCTTTTATAATTTATGAGGCATTTTTACATATAAAATGACATTTTTTTCATAGAAAAAAGGAAACCTGAGTTCTCACTCAAGTTACTGTAATTTCAGTTTCTTATCTATAAAGGTAGGTATTTGGTTAGATGATCTCCAGGGCCCTAAACAAGAAGGACACTTCCCAATGATAATGTAATTCACCACTGCCATTACTTGAAAGTATTTCTTTTCTAAAAAAACTTTTTATGTACGATGTAATTGTTATACAAATGCAATAATTTATTTAATTATTATGAAGAGCTCCAATTCAGCTTTCCAACTATTTGCTCTTAGATCTTGGGCAAATCATTAACCTGAATTTTAACTTCCTCATTTACTTTATACGTCTTGGCTCTGATTGCTGATTCCACTTCTGTCCTTAGCTGACTATGATTCAGCCTCATCTGACACACAGCCACATCTGGGAGGTGGCAGTTATCATTCCAGTTTCATAAGGGGGAACAAAAGCCTTAGAAGGTAGGCACAAGTCACTCACATTTGTACCGTTTGGGAGATAACCCAGGATGGGACCAAGGTTTTTCTATTCGTAGTTCACATCTTTTTCATGCACTAAGGTAACTTGGTGGTATGTAAGGTAGTGTGGCCCTATAATAGAATGTTTTGCAACAGTTTCTCAATCTGCTGGATTCAGAGTTGATGATGCCTAATTTGTCTGAGATTCTACTGAAAGTAGTATAGTAATTAAATCATTTGCAATTTTGTGGAACAAATATTAGTTGAGTTTCCACAATGGGCTAGATAGTGGATGTCATGGTAGACAGGTTGTAGATCTAGCGATACATTCTTCCATAGGTAATGTCTCTAGGTGAAAGTATGACCCACAAATCCAGGCTCAGATAATAGAGACAAAATCTCTGTGATAAGGTTCAAGGACATTTCATCTACTTAATAGTAAATTATCTTTATTTTTTAAAATTTATATATTTGGACACGTATTGCTTGTACATATTTATGGGGTACAGAATTATATTTCAATACATGTATACAATGTGTGATGATCCAATTAGGGTAATTAGCATATTCATCATCACAAAAATTTATGATTTCTTTGTGATGAGCACATTTGAGATTCTCTAGTTAATTACCTTTAATAACTCTCAAGTTCTTTCCTGCCTGCATGCCTTGTAAAAGAGATTTTTGGAATGATTTTGTTGCAGAGGTACTTGCGTTTGGTTATCTGTTACATTAGGAAGTCTCCTACATTCTAAAGGGATACTCTGGTAGGAATAAAGCACTGGATTCCTACATACGCTGGAGCAAATACCCACAAGATCTGTTTGTGTTACTAACCTTTAACCAGTTGGTACATTGCCAAAAGTTTCTAAATGGTAATAAGATCTTGTAATTACCTTGGCAACTTTATTTTTGGGGTGTGTCACAGTAAACAAAGAAGGACGTGGAACCAACATTTTCTATACCATAATATTTTAATAGCAAGCATTGAGCTAATTTTTTAAAGACTACCTTCTGAATTAGAGGGCACAAGAGGAAACCAGTTCAGTTTCCTCAAGTTTGAATTATTACACAGATATGAAAAATGTAGGTTAAACATCTAAAGCTATCACCCAGCTATAGCCAGCTGGCCAAAACTAAGGTTACAGATGTAACCTAAATCCCATATCTTGATCATGTGTGAAGGAAGTCAGCTTTTCTGATAAATAGTCATTATGATTAATGTAATGTTCCATATGCTTTAGAAATGTTTGCTCTCTTATAGAGTTTTAGATTACAATCAATATTCCCTAGATTGACAGTGTAACCTCCTCAGTATGAGGCATCAGATAGTAAAATGATCACTTTTATCAGTTTGAAAGTTAAAAAATGATTTAGATACATCATCTCATATTTAGTGTATTTTCAGAAAATAATATGAAACATGGCTAGATCTTAGCAACTTACTGAGTTTTTGGAAAAATATTTTTGAACTATATATTTTAATGTGGTGAATTTATCAGCCATTATTTTACCATTATTTTTAAAGATATGAGGTATTTGTAGAAATCAACTAATAAATTAACAAATAAAATCACATCTAAAAATATTGCAACAAAGCACCAGTGACTGCACAATGTGAATGACAGTGAAAAAAGCCCATATTCTCAAGGTTTGGGATCTGGGGTTAATGCTTAAAAATATGTCAGAGTCAGCCAGCCACTAGTGGGGAATTAGTTTGCGCAGGAGAAGGAATTCCTGTGGTGAGTTACTAACTGTGATGTTCTGTGTGCTCAGTTTCCGTGTTAACTCGTTTAGTGAGTTAGGCAGCTTTGTACTGCTCTACTGGCTATTTATAGTCTGTCACCCGCTCTCCCACCGTTCAGTCGTGCTGCTTTGAAAAAGCAGTCTCCACTTCCTCATTTAGCAGTCAGTCTGTAACCCCCGCTGTCTGGCTTTCACTCTCACCATTCCTTAGAAACCATGCTTGCTGCCTTCATCAATGACGTCTGCTGAATCCAGTGGACACCTTGGTCATTTTCCACTTGGATGCTCTTGATTATTCCTGTCTCCTTCACCCTCACTCTTCCCCTGGCTCCCTTATCTTCTTCCTTTTCAGGGCACCCGTCCTCATTCTTCTTTGTATGGTCTGCCCATCTCCTCAGATATTTTTTTTAAGGATCCCACTTTTAATCATTCTCTCTTCTTTATTCATTCTTTCTGAGCAAACTCATCCTCACCCAAAGCTTCAACTACCACCTGCTGGTAAATCTCAATCCTCTAGCTCAGACCTCTTGCCTAAGTTCTATGTCAGTATTTCAGATGGTCTCCCAGATATTTCAGCTTATGTGTATCAAGAGAACCTCAAACTCAAGTCTGAAAAACAGAGCTCATCAATTTTCCCCTCTTGTTTCAAAACAGTTTTCTGTCTCATCGTTCTTTTCTAGTTCATGGAACCACCACTCACTCAGGCCCTCAAATCCCAAATCCAGGAGTCAGGCTGACGACCTCCCCCACGTGCTCCACATTCAGTTCACCTCTATCCCAGTCTATTCCACCTCCTAAGCGTCTCTTGAATCCTTCCTGTGCTCTCCATCACTTGAGATTGCCTCAGTACCCCACGTGTGACACGTTCCCTCAAGTTGCCATGCTTTTACTTTTGCAGATGGTTTCCTCTGCCTAGAATACGCTCCTTTTCTGTGGTACCTTTCTCCAGCAAGCACCTGCTATCATCTCATCCTTAAAATATTTAATTCAGACATCACCTTCTTTATAATTCATTCCCTGATGTCTTCTACTTCCCCTTTCCCACATCCCACCCCAGTAGAGTTAGGTCCACCCTCTCTGAACTTTCCTGGCACCACACAAAGACTTGCTTCTCCGAACTTCTCACATGGCTTGCCCGTTTACCTATTAGCCTCACCCACTCCCTTTGTTCCAAAAGAATAGCCCAGAACTTACATTCAACAAATGTGTATCTATCCAGAATAAGGCGCACAGTCTCGTGCAGTCATGTGTCTAGACATGTCATTTTCTTTTTTCATCTGTAACTGAACCTGACTCTAGTTTCATGCTCCTATTTCCACAGGAAGGTTAAAAATAAAAGTTATTTTGCCTTATTAAGGTGAATTTGTTAACCATGAACAAGTTAAGGCTTTTACTAACTGTTAGCAGTTTACACTGCTAACACCCATCCCCTTTTCCATCCCTTGGGTACAGAGACTGCACATGTAACATGATGGCCTGGGGTGGGGGTGGGAGTGAGGCTGGAAGTGTGAGTCTAGTTTGCAGCCTCCAGTCCTCGCTCACCTATGACCTTCATTGACACATGGGCGTTCGATTCAGTTTTGAGCTTTGGGCTTCAGCCTCTGTCCCCAAAACATTTGTTAGAGGAATATCCGTGGCCTCATTTTGGTCTTTTCATATCAACTGCTTGACTCTTCCTGGTCCTGTCAGCCACTACTGCAGTCTTCTCAGGTGCCCTGCTTTGTTTGTCTCAGCTCACTGGAGATGTAGGACCCTGGATCCACATTGTACCAGTGCCCACTGGTGTAACTGCCTGGACACTGCCCACAGTCAGTTCAGCTCTAATGCTCAGACTCATGGATGAATATAGGACAGATCAATTGAATAGGAAGTGTACTGAACCCTTCTCAAAGATTCATTGCTACTGGTCAGGTTCCCTACTTAATTTTTCTCTTTTCTTCTGACTGGAAAAATATAAAAATAAAAATAAACATTATACTTTCTTTCCTACTCTGGCTCCTACAGTACACTCTAGCCCCTACAGCCAAGCCCCTGCTTCCTGATGTGCAAAACCATCTTTCTAGACAGCATACTCAGTCATTCCCCCAAAAACCTTTACTCTAGCAAAATCAAGATCCTTTTAAATTAAAAGTATGTTGGCTTTCAGACTTTTTTCTCTGCTCTAATTTAAAATGCATATTTTAAAACTAAAGACTAAACGGTAAGCAAGTAAGTAAGTAACTATTACTATATAGTAAGCAAATGTGTCCTTACCCCAAGGTAATGCTTACTATTAGATTTATAACAGAAGGGCCTTTAGACAACAAGAAAATGGGAAAGATAAATGTAATCTTCAATCTCTAAAATGTATCCTGCAATAAAAGTAGGTATGAATGGCCATTATTGTGTGTTTAGTGTGTGCTGGGTGAATGGCAGGTAGCCTTTGACCTCTAGGTGCTGTCAGGTGGTGGGAGGCACAGACACGTACACCAGTGAGAGCATGACAAGGCTGATGGGAGGAGTGTGGGGCAGAGGTGCTGCGAGTTGTAACTGGAGAATGGACAAGGGCACTGGGAAGAACAGCTGTCAGGGTGTCAGAATTTATACTTTAATTCTCAGTTATGGTTTCATATTAGAATTAATTGGAAGAGGTTTTAAAAATGCTGGTGCCTGTGATTTGATGCCTACAGTTTCTGATTTAAAGTTTGGGATGGGACTTTGATGTAGGTACTTTTTAAGCCTCACCTCCCAGGTTATTATAATGTACGTGAATGTTAAGAACCAGTTCAGTATAGGAAATATCTAAAGGTGCTGGATAACTCAAGATCACATGCATGAAGAACCAAGTCAGTCGAGTAGTTGAGTTGCCAACTTACGTGGCTGGCAGAAATGGTTTTTGATAAAGTATGACTGTAAACGTTCTCTGGTTTGCCACTTTAACTAGTACAGAGAAGGTAATTTCACTTACTCTCACTGGTGCAATGCAAAGAACCTTCCCACTGCTGATGACCTGGTGCCAGTGAGTGGCATCACTATCAGCAGTCAAGCTAGAATTGTCCAAGTCCTTTCCCCTTTCCCTTACCCTTCAGTGTACAGCCATATGGCATTATTGACCAATTCAGTAGACTTTAACCTTCTAAATATCCCTTGATCCTTCACCTCTTTATCTCCACTGCTTTGCCCTAGTTCAATAGCAATTACTTTCTCCCTGGTCACTAAGCCTTCCATCCTTCATTCAGGGTTATTTTAAACAATATACATATATTGTTGTTATTTTAAACAACATATATATATATATGTCATTGAAGGATATTGAGTTGGCTTGGCTTTGAGGAAACAACCAAATAGGTTATAAATAAATGTTTATTCAAAAACCAAAGAAATCATGTTTTAAACTTTTTAAATAAAAATGTTAGATTGCTGGAGGTATCTCACAGATCATTATCTTAAAGCTATGCTTAGATAACCTCTAGGCTAAAGAAATATCTTAACGAATTTCAGTATTTGGTTAACTAGATCCAAGGGAAAACTAAACACAGTAAAAACGAAGACAATAGAAGCAGAGAAGAGGAAGAGATCTGGGCTCCCATTCTCCTTTTATAAAATTTTAGGTGTTTTTAGAGTAAACAGCTCAGAAAAGGGCAAAACAGTAGCAAGTCCCTGCTGAATTCTTTGCGCGTGTTGTGAGTCAGTGTCACACAGGCTGTTTTGGGTGCACCTTTACTCAGCTTCTGAAATTCTGCTTCCCTTCAAGGGAATCATTGAGCACTGTTTTATTTTTGCTCTTATTTCCTGTCCCCAAATCATGTTTGGCTGTGCTCTGATGTTTTGCTTATTAATTCTGACCACATTGTTTAAAGGAAATTTTAGAAGCCTCTGGTTTTTGAGAGCAGTGGTGGTCTCCCCTCCCCGAATGTTGTTGTTTCTATAAATATTACTCACCTGCTTTTGTTTCTTGTTACTGGTAGACCAGACTAATGCCAGAAACAGGTTGTCTTTATTTCCTTATTTCTCCCTTGCAGAGTAATTTTGTTTTCCTTTAGTAGTCTGTATATTAAGAGTTAGTTACAGTTCCACAAACTGTTACTAGAGGGAGTTCATTGGCAATGTATACATCAAGAACATTCTGCCAAAATTTAAGTGGACTTCACTCCAAATTGAATGTATACTTCCATATTTATAGGTAATTTTTGTTTCCTTTCCCCAAAGAAATATGGCATCTAGTGTTGAGTTGTTAAATGCCTTAGGATCTTAGAGGGTAAAATGATTGCCTCTGAAACCATGTTTGCTTTATAGTTTTCAGTAGCACACTTAAGTCAGATAGATGAAAGCTTTTTAAGCTAAATCCCAATGAAGTGTTATAAATGAAATAATTTAAATTGTAGAGAAAACTTTTTGTTATAATAATGCATATGAAAATATCACATCAATTCATATTGATTTTAGCTCTATACAGGATTTTTTTTTTTTTTTTTTTTAGTCTACTCCCTCTAGAAACAAGGCATCCTGAGAGAGTTTTTTCAAGCGTGGTGCCAACTGAATACAAAGCTTCCCTGTGCACAGAGTAGTGAGGTAGACTTCACCAACTACCTCTGAATAGAGTTAAGTGTTGGGCAGTACAGCTTATTAATAGCTACACACACACTTATTTCAGCATAGTAGAGCTCTGTTAAAGTGAGATGTCTTAAACACATCATCCACACATGGTGGAATATAAACTGTTCATATTTAATGAATTAATAAAATTCTGCTTAAACTTTTAAAGCAAGTTTTAATATGCTTCTGCCACCATTGAATGAATTCTATTTGCATAGAAAATTAATGAGATTGAATGAAAATGGTGCTTTAATTAATAATGACTCTTTAAACAATTCTAACTTTTAGCAATTTACAATTGAAGACATTATTTTATTACATTTCTTATCTGAATTAACCATTGAAAACTGAGTAAATAAGAATATGTCATTTGTATATCAATGGTAGCACAAAATAACGTGAAAGTAAGAGAAAGCATAACACAAATCATTCATTTTCATGCTGAGTAAGAAATTTTCTGTAACACTTTCTTTAATGATTTAGTCATGTTTGAGTTAAAAGGATAACTTCACTTTTAAAAGGTTTACTCTTTTTATGAGTCTTTCCTATGTATGTATTGGCTATTTTAAAGATAGAAGCTGTAGTCTCTAAGTAATGGTAAGTAATATTTTCTTTAACTAAATTTACCTATGAATCGATACTCACATAAAAACTCCCAACCCAAGGTAATACCATAGAATATATTCTGGGATCCATAGAATATTATAAAATTCTGTCAGGTAATAATTATGTTTGTGAAATTGTTATCTTCAATTCACTTGAAAACACATTTTCTTGAGCTTCCATAATGTTTACAGATGCTAATAAAATTTAGTATTTTATATAATCTCTTTGAAGTAGATGAGAGGTCATTTATACAACTAAGGTAACGAGAACATAAACATCAGCTAGATGATTATATAAATACAGAGCAAGTCAGTTGTGAAAGTTGCTAAGCCTGAGAAGCTAGAAAGCTTTCACTGTAATATAAAATATAATTATTAGAAGTTTGCTTCCTTAGATTTGCTGAGAAAAGAATCATTTGAATAGCCTGCTGGGCTGCAGGGAATAATGAGATGTTACAGGTTCCCTGCTGTGCGTGCCAGGTGGGACGTGCTCGGGGCAACCAACAGTGGTTCTAACCCTAGCTGAATGCAAGACTCTCCTGGGAAGCTTTCAATAAACACAGCTGCCCAGAACACACCTGAGTCCCTATAGGTAGGGCTCACTGCTCTGTATTTTTAAAAATCACGTTCCTACTCCAGTGATTTTAATACTCAGTGGCTAAGAGTTGACTGATCGTTGGGAACCATTTGTTTTCACTCTTTGTAAACTTGGCATGGTATTCAAATGGGCTCCACATATGAGTCTCATATTCCAATTTCCAGATGTATGTAGAAAAGAGGGTAGAGAGGAAACAATAGAAGTGCTCTATTCTCTTAGAAACAGGAAAGAAACACCCCTTGGCCATATTGAATAAGTAAACCACATTCTGGAGTGAAAGGGATTGCAAGGTATAGTCCTTTTTATTTTATTTCTTATAAAGATTTGAATTCCTAAAATTATTAGTGCTACTAATTTATTCGCTCTTTTTAAAAATTGCAAACACGCTATCATATACCCAGAAAGTGGCATCCTAGACCCATCTGCTTCACACTTAACCACTTTGCTAACCACCTGTCCACAGGTGACTAGAGATGTGTGGAAACATGTTTTGAAAGCTAAGCATGGTACAAATATATTATCAGCAAAGTGGTCTACATGTCAATCTCTCCTTGCTAATTTTATCTTATTAGTCTTTGTATGCTCAGAATACACCTCATAATAGGCACCTGATAAATACATGTGACATTAAGAAAAGGAAAAAGACACTAATTTAGGTACAGTAAAAGTTGAAGGCTTTCTTTCTGCATATATATGCGCCCTTCAATCTGTTAAAACTATGTATCTTTAAATGCTTTTTTCTGCAAACAGAAGACAGAGCTTATATTTTTTGTTTCTACTTAGATGTAACTATATTTTTCAGTGTCTTTATTGAATTCTTGATGATATACCTTCAATAATTTTCTACATCAGTATTTAAACATTTTCCTCAATTTTTAACCACTGGAGAGGAGTCTATACAGTATCCTTATAATGACATTTACGTAGCCATCCCCTTATTGATAGGCATTTGTTTTGTTTGTTTTTGTATCTCATGTTTGAATATTTCTGAAAGATAGATTCCTAGAAGTTGAATTTCCTGATATTAAAAGCATATTTCATTTTTGATATGATGCCAAACTGCCCTCAAACAAAGCGTGTGTCAGTTTATAACACCCAAATAATGTGTGATAATGCCTATTCCCACACCACCTCCAGGCCTGCATACCATTAAATTTCTCTTTCTTTTGTTAAATCACACTTAATGGAGAAAATGATATTTTTTATTATTTTACATTTGTATCTGTATACCTTCTGAACGTTGTTTATTAATACTACTCAAATCTAAAATAGTATTTTAATCTAAATGTCAGCTAATGTACTTTACAATATATCAAACTGTTGTTCTCTTTCTATTTTTCTATATTTCTCTGTTAAAGTATAATTTTAATAGTTAAGTATCCAATTTTTTCTATGTATCATAATTTATATTACTATTATCCTGTTATTGAACATTTAATGTCTTTCCAGTGCCTCACTAATATAATCACATAGCCATAAAAACCCTTGTCTGTGTAGTTTTTTTCTTCTCTTTATAAATAATGTATTAAAATAAGTCCCCAATATTGATATTACTGGGTCAAAGGTTTTAACTCTTTTTATGACCCTTGATAAGAAGTGTTAAATTGCTTTACATATGTTAATTATCTCAATTTAGCCATTCCACATTGCATACATGTTTCAAAACATCATGTTGTACATGATAAATATATACAATTTGTATTTGTCAATTTGAATAAATAAGTAAATAAATTACTTCAAAAAAGTGTCATATTAACTTTATGATCATTAAGAATATATTATTATAACAGTTTCTTCACTGTCTTTCTGAAATATGGTAGATTTATTATAATCCATATATTTACTTTTACAAAATGTAATTAGTAGATTATATACACAACAAATGGTAAAATATGTACTTATATTTTTCATGTTTAAGAAATGCTTACTTTATAATGCCAACTGAAAGCAACAGGATACAGAATAATGAATAATTTAAACATATACACAATTATATATACCTCAACAATACATCATTTATATTTCTTTCTCATACCTTTTTGTTTCTTCCTAATTAATCACGATGAGTATTACACCAGGCTGAATGTCCTCCACATATTCTTGGGGTCAAAAGATCTGTCTCTCTCTTTTAGGAAATTTACCAGTGGTGTGGTTCCTCATGCAACAAATATGAACGGCTGAAGGCAAGCCAGGTGGCCATTGGCATTCGGGACAATGAAAGGAAAGGAAGATCTAAACTAATCGTGGTGGAGGAAGGTAGTGAACCATCAGAGCTTATTGAGGTACGGTGGCTTTTCTTATTTTTTAAAGGGTTACCCCTCCAAATTGTGTGCCTGTGTGTGTGTGCACACAAGTGTGTGCATTTCAAAGAGAGAGAAAGAGAGAGAGAGAGGAGATTCAACAAATTTTCTATACTTGGCTCGGCTAAGATTAGGTAAGAGGAGACATCAGGGTTATTTAAATCAAGGCACTAGGAAAATAAGAAGTCGTGAATGTTTCTCTTGCCATTGGTGTGACTATCAAAGGATGCCCTAACCCTATCTTCTGTAGACAAACAGATGAGTAACACTTTTGAGATTGACTATAAAAATATATTTTGGAAGGAAATAACAGTTTATTCATCTGGGCTTAACGTTTTTTTAAATGTAGCTGTTTTCTTCAATGTTAACATTAATGATTATTTTATTAAAAGAATGAAATAAAATATATACCAAGAGATTATATACACCAATATTTTAAATATTTTGGTCATTTTAAGCTAAGAATTACAGGCAGGACTCTTATGATTTTAATATAGTTGTTAAATTAATGTAAAAATTAATTCTCCATGGCTCTATAGACCTATATCATTTTCTTTACCATTATACTAACTTGGACATTTATTTATGACCAATGTTTCTTTCCCTTTTAAGAAAACTGCAGTGACAACCTTAGTGAATATATTGTAAATATTCCTTTAACTAAGATTATCAGTCAAAGGGTATAATTATATTCAGTTTGTCTTGATACATGTTGACAAATTGATTCCCATTTATTCACCCAACAAACATTTATTGAGCTCCTGTGGTATGCCAAGCACTAAATGTTTGCACCAATTGCTATTTCCTTGCACAAGCTCTGTGTTCAAACGTAACTTTACAGAGCCCTGTAAGCATTTGCTTTTCTAATGCCCTTTTGAATCTTCTTAATTTAATAGTGGCAGATATTGTCTCTTTGAATTTTCATTTGCTAATATTCTGCATTTTCCTCAAGTGATTTTAGTCATTTGCATTTTAATCTTTCTAAAGACTATCTTGTAAACATATTTTTAATATAATTGATTTAGAGCAATTTAATGCATTAGTTACATTTTCCAGTGATAACCTAAAAATCAAGATAAAAATTATATAATGAGATAATTTCATTGTCTTTTAACTTTATTACTCTAATAAACTCTAAACAAAGACTTTCACATGCATTATGTTTTGTGAATGATGCTAAGAAATAAGGCAGGGTATAAAATTTTATGTACAATATCATCTTAATATGTAAGTGTATGTGTATATAGCTATATACTCATACATCCATATATATCTGGAAAGAAATATGCTAACGTATTACCAAGATTACCATTGCTATCTTTGACTCTTGGGATGTGGGGGTTTGTTATTTTTTTCTTCATTTGTCTTTGTGTTTTCAAAATTTATTATAGTGGACATGTATTATTTCTTTTATAGTCAGAAAAAAGTTTATTTAAAAATAAAATTAGGGATAGTTTTTCTGGATTTTTAACATTTAGAATAGCATTGCTAGGGAAGGAGTCTAAAAATTGAAAGTATTTCAAAATATCTTTTTAAATTGACTTTTTAGGTGATTCATATTTCATGAGATCTAAAGTTGTTTAACTTCAGAAACTTTGAAAGTCTGTATGTGAAAATTAGTAATGGCTTGAAATGAAAGACTTTTTAATCGATGAAATGATCCTATTATCATTACTCTGCATTTGATACTGAATTTTTGGAACATGTCTCTTTAACACATTTAAATGCCCAACAATGAAAATACTATTAAAAATATATAAAAATATACTGAAAAATTATTTCTCTGACAGTATTTTGAAAAACTGTTCATCATTTCAAGGTACTTTAGCTAGCTATTGGTCACACTATTTTCACACAATTTTGATATGTCTTATCTCTAGGGTGACCATAAATGTATCCTCCAAACCAAAACAGTTTATAGATGCTAATGAGACAGGACAAGGAGACAAGAGATATTAACAAGACTGTCTGAGAAACAGGATGTGTGGTCACCTACTTATCTGTATCTTTAGCACTTTTGAAAGTTCATATACCTAAATATGAAAATAATCCTGTATGTGGAGGTAAATGAAGCCTATAACTAAAGTCACATTTTACTCTATGTTTGTTTTCACTGTAAACATATTTATCATGAAAAACTGCACATAAATTACGTAAACTTTTTTCATGGTCTTTTTTCCTTTTCCTATTTAAAATAATCAATGAATGTGAAGGAAAGTTAAATATCTCACTAGCCCTAAGGTCTCAAACTTTATTCTTTGACTCTATTCATTCTCTAAACATTAGGAGGGATGATAAAAAAAATCCTCTGAGCAAAAAAACTCCAGTAATTTCTCTATTTTATAGACTGTCATTTTTAAGAGGACAGCATCTGTTATAAATAAAAAAGAGAATGAAGAAGGGCAAGTTGTTTGAAACAACAAGAAAAAACAAAGAATTTTTTTTAATCTGGAAAGACTTTTTATATAATTTTATGAATTTGTTAAGTCTATAATCATTATAAATGCTAGTGATGGGATGCTGGCAGGAAAAATACTACAGGAAAATTGTAAGCAGATGCTATGTTGCTGAGCCATGAAGTTTCTTACATTTATAAAAAGAACTTAGGCTCCCTAGAAAGTCATATGTGCAATTGTTGTTTCAAATTGTGGACAGAAAAAAAGAAAATTGGAGAGAAAATTAGAATATCATAGTATGTCTCAATTACTAAATATTTATTGAGCACTGGCTTAGTTCCTAATAAAGTTTAAAATCTTTGCCTATTTTGTTGTCTGGTTGAGGAGATAAGCATGCGCTAGAAGACAGAATCAGAAAGAGTGGGCACAGATCGTGAGGGTCCTCAAACTCTGGAGAGCATGGTCTGAGAGATTCCACCACCACTTGGAAAACTTCTGATAAAATTCATATTTTAACTGTATGATGTTACCATGTAGGCTAGATTAACCTTCGAAGGATCTCCCAACATAGGAGTTGTGTTGCTCTTGTTTTTATAAGTCATACTTGACAACCTGAAAACAAAAGAATGTCTTCAGTCATTCTTGTTGATTGAATATTTATGATGTGATGACCTGGCCATCTTGTAAGTAAATACTGGAGTTGAATAGTGAAGATAGTTCTTTAAAAATTATCCTCTAGGGATGTACCATCCAAGATCCATTTAGACAAAGAGTAAAATTTTAGTCATGTTTCTCCAAAGTATTTCACTAAATAAAAAGGTAGCTTTTCAACCGTTTCTGTGTTTGTGTCTCTGTGAATAGCCATGTGGAACTATGCTAAAAAAGTATATTTTGGGGTGAAATATTTTTGGTTTCCTTTAATTGTGTTGGTGAAGATATGAACAAAGTCATACTATTAGTTAAAATAAGTTTTAAGACCAACTACATTCATATAGGAGCAGCTGGTATTTGGAAAGGATAATTCATATATTCTACTAGTCTTCCTTTTTTTTTTTTAGGTGATAGTTACAACTAACCTCTGGAAAGCAGTAACCAAGTTTTGAGTGTATTTATATTTACTGTAATATCTTCCCACATATTAGGCAGAGAGCATATAGTCCAGGCAAAAGCACCTAGCACAGTAAGAAGTATGTAGCTGGTGTCTAAAACTCTTCATTCTGTGAATAAAAATGCATGTTACCTGACCTCCTTCTCAGATCAGGCCATCTCCTCAGTTAGGGTCCAGTAACCACAAAAATCCAAACCTTCTCTCAAGGTAGTGAACAATACTGGTGTCCACTGGCTTCCACCAGTCCCAGTGCTGCCTCTTTAGGAACAGTGGTGACTCACTCAGTGCTCTGATTAAAAGTGATCGTGCTCCATGAACTCCAAAGAACTACACGGATGTAGAGCTTTATTTTTGAAACTGCCCAATATATGTGTTTTATTTTTCCCCAAACCTAACATCAAAAGGCTGTATGCATTTCTAATGCTTCTGAAGTTCTTATAAAATTTAAATTTACAGCAATAGGAGTGATTTTGAATTTTAATAATGTAAGCATTGGAACATTTACACATTTCAGCGTGTAAAGTAAAAGATTAAGAAATATGTCAAATTAGAATTTTGAAATTTAGAATTTTGTGCACATTCCTTGAAGTTTCTCTTTGGAAATGTTTGTTTCACAGCATGATCCTGAGTTTACTGAATTTACATGGATTTTGATCTTTTAGCTAAAATATAGTTGTACATTTAAATCAAGTATGATTGTTTTGAAAATGATGCTACAGAGAGTGGGAGGAATTTTATTTTCTGGGGCATGATCTTTGATTAGATTAATCAATCATTCTTCATTTACCTATGTAGAATAGGATCACAAGAACTAAAGTATCAATAATAGAGATGGGGAGCTGTTGTGAAAATCCCCCTCACAAACATTTTGGAACAATGTATATAGTATTTTTATAAGTGCCTAAAGCTTTATAGGAAAAAAAATATCAAGAAGAATAAAAATCACATTCCTTTTTAGCATCAGGGAGCGAACATGGTGTTTTGAGCTCGTTAAATGTAATATCTATGGTTGCTTTGTGGGTTTGTAAGACCCACATACAAAAAATCACTCATTAGACTATTTTTTGTTGCCCTGTCATTTCATTGTTAGTCAAAACTCTGTACTTTAGAAGGATGGAAATTTGAGGGGCCTGACCAATAGACACTGTAAGCACTTTAACATAACTGAGGCGACAAAAGTTTTGTCAGAGCAGTATACTTCTCTTTGTATGTTTTCCAAGTAGCTTTGGCTTCCTTATTTATCTCTCCTCTACCTTCCTGGGACTTTTTGTAAGTTCCTTGGAAATTGAACAATGTCTTAAATACTTTGGAATTCCCCATTCATGTATCGAGGTGCCTGGCACGGAGGAGATGCACATCAGCATTTGTCATCTGATGGAAATAACATTATTATGAGAGCCATATGGAAAGAGGGTGCCCGTTTAGTTTTACCAGCAATATTTTTAAGTTAAAGGGGTCCAAAATATTTGTCACTCTCTCTAGATTAGTCCTGAGGCTACATTGCATGTGGAGATGAGACGAAGTAACAGAAATACCCACAAACAGGAATCTTCCTTTCTCTCCATTGAATTGTAATTAAATCAGTTCCTCCATCTTGCTTTACAGCAATCATATTTAGTACACATCCCAAATGTAAAGAACTGTAGTGACAAGTAGTTTATGCCACAATGTTATGACGCTTTCTAGAATACTATAGTTGCTGTAGCTATTTATATCTGTTATTTATTGATGGTTTACTGTTTGCCAAGCACCATTCAAGGCACCATTCATTTGTTGCCATTTAATCTCATGAATCTGTTATTTCAATTTCTTTTATTTAATTCACATACCCACCTTGTTCATCAGCAGTTCATCCAGTGGGGGAAGTTGAAATATTCTGAACAAAGATAAGAAATGCATGTACTATGGTAACAGCACAGTTGACCAAATGTTGTGATAAAGTAATATTTCAAATAATCTTCCTCTTTGTCACACCAAAGTTCAACATGAAGACTTGCCATGTCACTGATAAGGTGTGACTTTTACATAATCATTTCAAATCAATACCACTTGGCAATCGTTTTTGAATGAAGCATTTTTCCCTTTAGTTTGCAGCTGAAGTGAAGCGATAGAGAGAGATAGAACCTGTAAATAGGATAAAGCAATTCCAAGACAGACGGACTAAATGAGTAGTACCCAGCAGAGGGACGGATGTTTGCCCCACAAACTATGTATCTAAACTGATAAACTAATAGAAATATTAAACTATAATGGCAGGTTTCTGTTCTATCTTTTGTTAAGTGCTTCTTTTGTTATAATAACAGTGATAATATATAATAAAAATAACTGTAAGACTATTTTTTTCAGTAACTTTTGGTCAATTTCTTCTTATCCTTTCTATTAAGAATTAGCCAAACTCAAATATCAAAGGGCCAGATCTTTGATTCAGTGATTCACAATTCTTTGTATTCATTTAGTAAATTAAATTGTTTTTAGGTATATAATAATAAACAATATTAATGTGATATCAGTTTCCTCTTGCATCTTGTGCTGAGAATGAGCCAAGCCCAGATATTAAAAGCTTGAATCTTCAAGAACCAGCAATTCATAATCCCTTGGTATTTATTTTATAGTTAGTAGTTATTTAATATCATGAGGAAATATACTCACGTATTGAAAAGAACTGCTTATAAATGAGGCTATCTAGACTGTGCCTTTAACTACTATTTTTCTAGAGCCAAGGATCACAATGTGTTGGAATTGGGTTATGTAGTGCATACCCATGTTACTGCTATTAAAATTGCTATTATGTTTGCAAGAGTATCTAGTTCATCACAATTTTACAGTTCTACTGTTTTGAAATATATATACATATTTATAAAAAGGATTTTAAGGTGACTTTGTAGGGAAAGCATAGTGTGTTCATATAAATACTCTATACTAGTCAGTGGAAACCAGTAGAAAATTCTCAGTTTGGGATATTCCATAGTATTCTACTAATCATGAAAAGGGTGTTAACATATTGCTAAAAAGAAAATAAATTATTATCTGTATACATACAAAATCCATACAAATATATTGGTAAATGAAGTCCTACACCATGAATAACTGAGAAATCAATTATTAAGGCTTTATAGCAATGGATAAACTCAAAAGCAAGCCACTGTCGAAAAGAAATTGTAATTAAATCTGATAGAGTGCATGCAAACAAGACAAATATGCTGATTAAAAACTGCTTTGAAGCAAGCGGCAAACGCAGTACGACTGCACTGTGGCGCTGGGCGATGTGCTTCCTCTTACTGTGATGTGCGAGGATACAGGCAGATGACGCACTGGTAGGCTGAGCCTTCTGTTCCCTCCTTAGTCCTTCTCATTGCATTTTTCTTGATTTCATACAAGTGCTTCCTATCATTAATACATGAATAACATAATCTAACAAATAAATTTCATTTGCTGCAAAGGACGTCATCACGACCACCACCACCACCACCATGACAAATATTCAGTGCTTACCATACAATCAGCACTCTTCTATGGGCTATACAGGATAAACAGGATAAACTAATTTAATTCTTACAGCAGTTCAATGGAGCAAACACATTTATTATTCCCTGCCATAAGCTACTCCAAAAGCTGACTGAGACAAGAACTTGGGAGCAGGTAATTCTGAAGGTCAGACTTGCATCATGGTAAGTTCCCCAAGGCCACAGCATTCCTGAGTCCTCCAGAGGTGCACCGTCCTTATGGCATACTCAAGACATATGGCTACTTACATTTACATTAATTAAAATTAAATAAAATTTAAAATCGAGTTACTCATTCTCACTAGCCATATCTCACGTGCTCAGTAGCTACAGGTGGCTATTGATAACGGTGTTGAATAGCACAGATACAGACTTCATCATTGCAGAAAATTCTAATGGACAGCACTGCACTACTATATAATTAAGTAGCTACCTCTATCTTGCAGTCCCCCAACTCACTTGTCCTTTTACTAAAGGTGTGTATCACATGCTTTCCCTGCTAAAATACATTTACCCTCTATTTAATATACCAAATTACCCTTTATTTGGTATATCAAAAAGGAACAAAGGTATTTTAGAGGCAAGGAAGCACATGACAGAGGAACAGCAGAGTAAAAGCTGGAATCTCCTGTCCCAGTGAGGTGTGGCTGGCCACACGTGCCCGCGGCTATCCTCAGAGTTACCCTCGCTTCTCTCTTCGTATCTCTGTGAGTCTTGCCTACTATGGGATATTTGTCTTACCTAAGGCATACAATGTCTTGCAGCAAATAGATCTACCGTAACAAGGATTTACTGCACTTTACAATTTATTTCTATGCTTTATATGCTTGCCATCTCCTAATGGTTTTTCAGTTAGGGAAAGGAAAGAATATACAAGAATTACTAATTCGTTCATTCTTGGCACCTGAGAGCTCACTGTGTTTATGGCGAAAATAGAAACAGAACCATCTGCACTAAGATGATTAAGGTCAGGTAAGAAGAATGGGTGCTTCGTTTTGTATGTAAGGAACGCGGAAGTAGGAGGCAGAAGGCTTGGGTTTTACATCTCTGCTTTAGTATATATGAGACATGGATCCAAGGCAGAGCTAACTTCTCTTGGCCTCATTTTCCTAATCAGTCGAGCTGAAGTAATCATGGTACTGGTCCTTCCTATCTCTCAGAGTTGTCGTGGGAAGCACATAAGACCCTCTATGTGAGATGCCTTTAGGATTTGGCACCAACCTGGAACATTTTTATCCAGAGTGATCTCGAGTTTTGAGTGAGTTATTTGTAGAGCTAGGGCTAGGTCTCACAGAGCCCTTGCGCCCATTGTCCAGACTGGCTCACAAACCCTCCACACACAGGTCTATGAGCTAGGTAATAGGAAAAGGTCCTGGGAGCTGTGGATGAAGAAATAATAGGTTTTATTCAGAGCTAGGAGCAGCCACCCTCGTGGCTTCCAGGAGTGTCTCTAGAAGCTTCGTCTTCCAGAGCCATTAGTCCTTTATACTCAAGTCCATAACTCAAAACACCTGGGTGCACGTGCACAATCACATTAGACAATAACAAGGAACACCTGTGCACACGTGCATATTTACATCAGATGCTCAGCAAGATTCTGAACATCTGAGGGGCCCTGACCATTTTTTTATATTTTCCCGACAATCCACCCCTTCAGGATCCCTCACCATACAATATACACATCCAGAATCTTCTGCCATGTTCCCTTAGTGAGGATAAATGACCCTTACATTCATGTAACCTATTGTCTGTTCAATATGTCTTAAGGCTTGTCCTATAGTTCTGTCCTTTAGCCCCACATGTCCGATTAGTAGTCATCATTGGTGTGATTTTCCATGGGAATAATCCTGTAGTCATACTGATGGGAAGTTCATTGCATATTCAGTATGCCGACACATTGATCACAGGAACATATGTATGTACCCAGTCATTCTGGTGTCGGCAGCCAGAACACTATGGGCGAAAAGACAGGGGATTATTGGTACCAACAGGGGGAGTTCTCGCCCCTCTGGTAACATACATGCCAGTTTGCCATCCTGAGAAAGGATGGTTGCAGGAATAGGTATCTTACCTGGCTTATGATACCATACTTTATCTGCTAACACTGTTGGATCTGTAGGTTCTACATGTAACTATAGGGGAACTCATAATTGGACATAATGATAATACAAATGTGCCCTTTGGAATAGAGGGCAATTATTTGTTCCAGGCCATGTTACCTTTACTCAAGGAGGCCAGGTACTTGTCACGCAAGGTGAAACTTGCAAATTTTCTTCTAATCGTTTCCCCCAAGGCCCCATTAGACCTACCCAGTGTATATGAGGGGCTTCTATTGTCCAAGGCCATTCCGATTGTACAGTCTGTTCCTGTTGCAAACAGTTTGGGGCTGGTAAGGGTATATTTCTATTCTTGCCATATCCTGGCTTCAAAAGGTTATCTTTAGTAGTGACTTGCAGTTGTATAGGTGCTGCAGCCCTATGCAACAGAGCTTCCACTGGAGAGGGTCCGCCCTTGCAGGGTCTCTCATTTAGAATCCTGACTGTTGGTCATAACTGCCATGTCCACCCCTTCAGGGATGGGGGTTGGACAGATAGCCTTGTCCCTTTTTTAAAAGAACATTGTACCATTCAATCATTTCTGCTGCCTGGGGATGATATGGCATATGTAACATCCACTGAGTAGACAACTGGGAAACCCACTTCTGAACCTCATGTCCAGTAAAGTGGGTTTCATTATCACTCTCTATGACTACAGGCCAGCCATACATGGCCATAAGGCTATTCAATGCCTTCACAGTGTTTACCTGGTCTGGGGCCTTACAAGGCCATTCAAACAAAAGACCAGTAGCCATATCAACAGCTGTGAAGATGTATCTGAAATTCTCTGACCTTGGCAGTGGTCCAACAAAGTCCACTTGCCATGGAGTCAGGGGCACCCTTCCTCGAGTTATTTGCCCATCTGTATGGGGCACCTGCCGGGGGTGTGTACTCTCTTGAGTACATACCACAAGCATGACAGTCATTCACTACATCTTCCCATTTTATAGGCAAGGCTCATCTTTTAGCTGGCATCCACATGGTTTTGCTGCCAGCATGCTGCATTTGTTGATGTAACCACTGGGCTACATCAGCAGCTGGGGCTCTCTCCAGCCATCTTTCCTTAGCCAAGGCATCGGCTTCATCATTTCCTGGACTGGCTAAGGGGAAATGTCCTATGACATGGAAAAGAGTTACTTGTTTCTCATGTCCCAACTCCCATAACTCTTGCCACATTGCTTGTCCCCACAGGGGTCAGTGGCCTACCAACCACCACTGATATTTCCAAGTAGAGATCCAAAGAGTTAAACCTTTGTACACAGCCCAGCTGTCAGTACAGATGGTTAATGGCCCAGGCTCATTTTTTATCGCCATCCACACTGCTCTCAGTTCAGCCTACTGACTGCTTCACCCTGTACCATTTTCATACCACGTGGTATCTGTTAAGGGCTGGATAGCAACAGGTGTCCATGATGCTGCGGGTCCCATGCTAGAGCCATCTGTATACCAAGCTTGCTCTGTGATAGGTCCCTGTCCCTCATGGAAAGGTGTAGCCTCCACCTTCATGGGTAACAGTTGTGTCAAAGTTTCCTCCACAACCTCTACTGGGCCTAGCACAGTTTGCAACTCTATGGACAGAGGACTCATTGACACAGTGTTTCTTTGTTCTATATATGCTCCCCATTTAGACAGAGTGGGAGTCTGAGCAATGCCCGTTTCAGGGTTGGTTTCCCATGTGCGCAGCCAACCTGTTATGGGGTATGTCATCCTTACTAGGACTTTGGCAGTTCCTGTGATAGCTTCAGTGGTCATTAAGGCAGAATACACAACTGCTAACTATTTTTCTATTACAGAATAATGCACTTCAGTGCCCTTCCAGAGCTGAAACCAGAATCCTACAGGTGTTCAGAATTGGTCTTTTCTCTGCCACAAACCCCATTCTAACCCCTCCTGGGTTATATGTACATCTAATTCAAAAGGCTTAGTGGGATCAGCCACTTGTAAAGCCTGTACTTGCTGTATTGCCCTTTCTGTAGCCCAATAAGCCTGTTCTACTTCCTCAGTCCAATCCCAGGGGGCTCCTTTCTTTGTTAATGCATACAGTGGATATGCCATTTGGGCCATAGGGGGTACAAAAGCTCTCCAATACCCCAGAAGTCCCAAATATGTCTGTAGCTGAGCTACAGTTGTGGGTCGAGGGTATGCCTGTATCTTGGCTATAATAGCTTCTGGGATGACTCTCTTCTTACCCAAACAGACCACTCCTAAGAATTTGACTGACAGCCCAGGTCCTTACACTTTGGTTGTGTTCATGGCCCACCCACATTGTTCCAAATGACTTAGAAGCATTGGAGCTGCCTGGATTAAATCTGCAGGAGAATCAGAGGTTAGTAACATGTCACCAATGTAGTGAAACATTGTAACTATGCTGGGCCTAGTCCACTTGGCTAGGTTGCCAGCCACTAAACCATGACAGATGGTTGGGCTATGCAGATAACTTTGGGGCAATACTTGAAAGGTCCACTGCCTCCCTTCCCAGGTGAAGGCAAACTGATCTTGGCTATCAGCTGAGACTGGAATAGAGAAAAAAGCATTTGCAATGTTTAATACATAATGATAAGTTCCTAGCTGAGTTGTCAACTGATCCATCAAGTCGTGAACTGAAGGCATGGCTGCATGCAAAGGAGGCACTACTTTGTTTAGTTCTTGATAATCTACAGTCATTCTCCAGGTACAATCAGGTGTTTTTACTGGCCATACCGCAGCATTAAATGGGCTCTGAGCTGGACGAATAGTGCCAACTTTCTCTAACTCCAATATAGTGGCACCTATCTCTGCACATCCTCCTGTGATACTGCTTTACATTAACTACACATCTCGGCTTGAGTAACACCTGTGGGTCATGTTTAGCATATTCCTGTAACACAGGCTTTACTGTCCATATTTGCAGCCGAAACTCTCCAACTGTTGTTTGTAGGTGTAAACCATAAAGTACATCCATACCCAAGGTGTATTCAGCTACAGGGGATATATATACAGTATACACACAAGGAGGTAATCGTCCTATACCCAATGGCAATAACACAACTTTGACTTCAACAGTATGTCTTCCATAGCCATCTATACAAACTGTGGCCCCTGAAAACTTACCTGGATTGCCATATATCAGGCTACATTCTGCGCCTATATCCACCAATGCCAAAACATGTGGTACATTTGTCCTTGACCGATGTACTGCCAATTCAACATGAGGCCTCTGGTACTCTCGTGCGCCCAAAGGATGAGTACCTTGGCCTGCTCCCTAATCAAAATGGAACAGTTCATCTACCTCCTCAGGAGCAACCAAAAAATCCTTTAAATCAACTGAGCGTACCTGGCTACCTGTTTCCGGACGTTTAGTGAATTGCTGTTCAGGGCGCAATTGCTGCCATAAGGCAAACAGGAACACAGTTGGCTGCTGGTTATTTTTCTTGTTCTCAACCCCTACTGCAAGCAAGTCAAGTCACATCTGCTTATGGCTGGTCTTGCTTGGTCCCTTCAGCATAAAATCCTGAGCATTTCTTGGGTGTTTGGTCTTAGCCACTTTCTGGACCCCTTTTGCTTTTCTCCTATCCTCTACTTGACGAGGCTGGCTATCATGGTCGTTATTTCATGTATAGGATGAACAACGTATGGGGTTGGTATGGCCATCAGTGACCCAAAGGACATTGACTGGGCATTTTGCAGCACTATGTCTCTCATCCTGCCTGTAAAACTTTCATCATCTGGGCCACGGGTGTTCACATTAAACACTGACTGCCTCATCCCCAGCTCCCGAATTATCTGAACCAATTCAGCATACTTTTGCCATTTACTCACAATCTTGGGCAGTTCCCCAGTATTTGCCCACACAGTTCAGACAGCTGCATTCACCCAGTCCATTAAGAAGTGATTACCTGGCTCTTGTGCATATCTGCAGCTATTCTGTAGCTGCTGCCTCAGGGACTGGTGCATTATAGTGGAGGCCAATTTTTCCATCTCCTCACTAGAGCATATCACACTACCCACCCCTAGGTCCCATAACTGCAGAAGCCAAGCAGCCAGGGGCTCCCCCTGTTTCTGCCAGTACTGTGTCCCGAAATCAACCAATTCAACCTGAGTATACAGGACATAGGTAGTGAATTGGGTCACCTGTGGATTGCCCACTGGTTTTCCACCCAGTCCCATAGGCTGCTCGTGTTTCACTTTCTGATGCACAATAGGTCGTGCTTGGAGACGCACAGTCTCCCCAAACTCACCACCGGGTTTGTCGTCCTCCCTGGTGTGAGAGGCAGGGATGGCCAGTCACTGCATGTCATCCTCCAGGACATTCATCCACTCTTCCAACAACCCTGCTTTCTGCTTCAGATCTCAATCAGCTTGCAGTACAGTGAGCAGTAGCCAGGCTCCGGTCAGCGGAAAAGGGGCCACTGGGCACCACATGCTCAAGGACAGCCACATTTCCTCCTCCTCCCAATGGGCTCTCCACTGTAGTGCCTGGTCTATGCTGATTTGCAGTACAGTGAGCAGCAACCAGATCCTGGACAACAGGAAAGTGGCCATAGGGCACAACTTATTGAAGAGTAGCCACATGTCCTCCTCCTCCCAATGGGCTTTTGGCTCCTGTACCTGCTCAGAATCCTGCTGCAGACTACGCCAATTGTAGAGCTCGGGCTAGGTCTCACAGAGCCCTTGAGCCCATTGTCCAGACAGGGTCACAAACCTTCCACACCCAGGTCTATGAGCTAGGTAATAGGAAAAGGTCCTGGGAGCTGTGGATGAAGAAATAATAGGTTTTATTCAGAGCTAGGAGCAGCCACCCTAGTGGCTTCCAGGAGTGTCTCTAGAAGCTTCGTCTATCAGAGCCATTAGTTCTTTATACTCAAGTCCATAACTCAAAACACCTGGGTGCACGTGCACAATCACATTAGACAATAACAAGGAACACCTGTGCACACGTGCATATTTACATCAGATGCTCAGCAAGATTCTGAACATCTGAGGGGCCCTGACCATTTTTTCTATATTTTCCCAACAGTATTTTCTTTCCTCCAGGTCACATATTATGTCTTCTTTGTCCAGTGATGAACTTCAAATACTTACCCTAAAGTCGCTGAACATCTTGACTTTTCTATATAAAGTTAAAGAAGGGAAAGCATAGCTTGAGCATGAGCAAGAGTGTAAATGTTGGAATTTCATATCCAAACTGTGGATTTGGCTAAGATGTAAAAAATAAATAAACAAATAAAAATAGAAGCGCATGCTGTGAAAACTAAGGATTAAAAGGATACAGCAAGTCATTTCTTAACTGTCTGGTTTTTATTTTTTAAATAATAATAATAAAAATTCCACATAGGCCTACTTAAGTTTTAAAAGAAAAAGTCACCCTAGGCATGAGTGGGGGGAAAAAACCCACCAAAGATGATCTTAACAAGTCACCCTGGGTCATGCAGGAGGAGAAAAAAAACCACCAAAGGTGATGTTGACACTGGTCATAATAACCTAGAAATTCTGAAGCGAGGGGATTATGAATCTGAATCTAGAATTATTTATTTGCTCTAATTATTTTATACAAATCTCTTCTGGCACATTTTGAACTGAGCTGCCATTGAAGGTAAAGGTGAGCAGCAGAAAAGGTCTTTTTAGGCAAGAACCAAACTGCATTTCCACAAATTTCCAACTTCTTTGACATACTTAGAATAGTGTTTTACATTGCTAAACATCTCTATTTGTTACTGACAGAACAGCAAGGAAACAGTACAGACATTCCCATTTTTCTATTCATATTACACCTGAGGATGGCCAGAGCAAGAGAGTTAACCTTCTTACTCTTTGTCCTTATAAAGCCATCAGAACCACACCCATGATAACGCATTACTCCATTCATGGAGGAATGCACAGTCCTCACAATCCAATTACCTTTCAAAGGCCCCACCCTTCACAGAGCATAATTGGATTTCCTACCCTCTTAACACTGTTAAGGTGGAAATTGTTACGTGAACTTTTGGTGGACACATTTAACCCATAGCATCCATTTTGTTGCAAATGGCAGGATTTCCTTTATCTAGACTCATATTCTTAAAACATAGGAATAAAGTGAAAGAGGGGGCCTTCCAGCCAGTATACTGGGTAACTTTTTGGATGAAAAGATGAGGTGAGACTGAAGGAGGCAGGGAACTGACAGAAGTAGCTATAACCCATAGCAAGGGTGATGAGCACCTTCACTAGGATCTGAATAAAGGAATAGACAGGAATCTGACTGTATGCATTTCCATAAAACAATATAATTTAATGGCTAAGTGGGCAGGAAATTCAAAGTGGAAGAGAGGAAGTGTTCAAAACTGCCCACATGGTTTTAAGTCCAGGTGAAGAGGAGAATAGAGATACACTGACACAATAGGAGAATTGAGAATGACCAGTTTTTTTGTAGAAAATAAGTTCAGTTTGGAGAATGTTAGATAATGATGATACTTTTAAATGGAATCTTACAGGAAATAATTGAAAGAAAGGGGAACTCCAAGCTTGAGTGACAGGTCTTAGCTAGAACAATAGATGAAATTTTTATGGAACACCGTCAAATAAGTCTTCTCTGTTTTCTTACCCATTTAGCTGCCAAAATATGTTATTTCACATACAAAGTATTACATAAACTAAATGCTAATTCACTTGGCAAACTAAAATAAAAATGTTTTAAATTTACGCATAATTCTACCTTAAAAAAAAGAAAAACTAGAATTACAGTTTATTTCAAAGGTCAAAATGTATGGCATACTTAGTAAAGTGAACATATTTAATTATTCTGCTCTTTCTGGGCAGGATGTAAAGTCTTTAAGGGTTGGGCAAGGTGGTTGGAAACATTTTATATACCTCAGTGAGGTATTTGATAAATGCTTAGTTGTCAAACTGACTTTTAAAATGATCCTGACAATATATGACATCTCCTTACCCCTGGAGTTAGGCCTATTTTTGGTACGTCCCTTGTGTTCAATTCCCAATATGCTACAGTCCTTTGAGAGGCTAATTAAGGTACCTGGCTAATATGGGGATTGTTGCCTGAAAATTCAAAGTTCAAGTGCATCCCAAATCCCAGACTCATTCCTCTGGGAGACTTCCCAATGTTAGCTAATCCCTTAACCCAAACTGTTTGTTCCAAACTACTCTCTTGGTTGGAGCAATTACAAAAGGCGTATGAGAAGATCTCTGATAGCTCTTATAAGCCTTATGCACTTCTACCAAAGTAAAAATGTTAAAAAAAAAAAAAAAAAAAAAAACTTTGGGGGCAAGTATTTTAGTTTTTGGCTTGATCCTACTTTTAACAAAAAAGAATAACTATATTATAATCATTTAAAACGTGCAGCATTTAAAAGGTTTTATTGGTCACTGTGTGAACAAAAAGATGGGCGTGTTCCCAAATGAGATAAGTTCTCTGATGCTTTCCTAGATTCAAGACTGTACCCGTATTCACACAAGGATTAGATTTATGTACATTTTTTCTGTTGTCTGATATTAGGCAATATATATTTTCAGACAATATCTTGTAAGGAATACTGAATATAAAACATATTATTCAAGGAATTCATTGTATCCATATTATTATAAAAATCACATTATTTAGAATGTTTATATTGTATTACTGTCCTTCACATTCTATGGTATTTGTGTCAATTAATTTAATGAATTAATTTAAATGCTTATAGGTATATATTTTTTTGTGATTTTAATATAAAGAAATTCAAAGCAGATTCAAATGTATTTTCTACCAAACACTTCATCTGAACTTTTGGATTGTATGACATATGCAAAGGATAGCTAAATACATTTATTCGTTCATTTGACAAATATTTATTGAGCATCTACTTTGTCCCCAGCACTGTTCTAAGTGCTAAGGATATAGCAGAAAATAAAGCATGATTATGGTCAGCAAGAGCTTTCACGTTATCTATCTTGTAATATGTCAGCAATGATAATAGTATTTTACCCTCAAATAATAATTTTGATCCAAGTCTTCATATAGATCATCTAAAAGTAGAGGTCACAGAAGAAATTCTGTTGCAGAACTGAACTTAGAACTCATTTTAATTAATTCCTGCTAGTTTTCAATAATACAGACACCCAGACTTGCAGTTTTGGAATTTTGCTTTCTTGGAAATTCACATTACTAGCAAACTCAGTGTTTGTTAACTAAATGCCATTGCCCGAGAGAAAGAGTCTATGTTGTAAGAATTGATGAGAAATGTTTGAGCCTGGTAACTTTAATTACAAATATTTTATAATCAGTGTCTTTATAAATGTAAGATGGCTTAATGTTTTTTTAAATTTGCAAGATAAAAATGTCTTAAGCTTTCATCCATTGCTCACTTTATCCAGGTTTTAGGGAAAATGCCTGATCTTCCGGACGGAGAAGATGATGACGACACCATAGCTGACATAAGTAACAGGAAAATGGCTAAACTCTACATGGTGAGTTCACTGTTACCAAGTTCTATTGTTTCTGCTGGACTGGATGTGGTTGGCTGCGTCAGGAGGAACTTCTATTGCTACAGTTGATAACTCTCCTCATCCCCCTCAAAGAGAAAAGTTTAAGTAGAACCAGTTCTTTGCTTTTGTATATTTATTAAAATTATTCTTTTTATTACCTTTAAAAATTAAAAACTACAAATAAAAATGTATTGCTAAAGCAAATAAAGTTATGCATCATTGCTGTACTAGTTTGCAACAGTACATTTGATACATTGCACTCCATAAAATGTTTCCTTTATCCAGTAAAAATGTTTTGTGAGCTTTTTCTTATAAATTCTTTGTAAGATTATAAAATCTTTGTCTTATTGAAAACATTCTCTTTAGCCATAATGAAGGCCTTCTTTGTTACTGGGGGGCAAAGCTATCAAATCAAACACCTGGAAGGGAACAGGGTAAAAATAGTCCTGTCCCAGGCATTGGGGACCTAGTTTCATGTCAGCTATGTGGTGAATGACTCAGGCAAGACAACCATTCTGGGTCTTAGTTTTCTTATCTGGAAAGAGAGAGAGAGAGAGAGAGACAGAGAGACAGAGAGACAGAGAGAGATTATACTAGATGATTACTCAGGTTCCTTCCAACTCTATACTTTTATGGTTTTATTGTGGTGAGGGTGACAAAAGCTCTGGATATGCCAGTTAAAGAGACTGCTAAAATAGGATTCTTTAAGTCTTCCATCCACTTGTGGCTTTCTAAGAATGTAATTTGTAGATCATAATCTCCCTGCAGAATTCAGTCATTTTCTCATCTGTAACAGGAAGGACTTATATTTGTTGATCTTTAAGGGACAGTCTAGCTCAGAAACTCTTTGATTTTAAATGAAGATCAAGTTACTAACTTGTGTAGCATAACTTCCTTTTTATAATGAGAAAGTGAATTCTTCCTAGATGGTAGGAAAATATGGTTACCATTTCTACTAAATACTGATAATTTTAATATGAGCCACATAGAAATTGTTATCTAAATACTTTGTGACTTCCTTTCCCCCCCATCATTATTTCTAAAACCCATTTTTAACTACTTAACAAATATGTTTTATTTCATATCATTTTTAAATCATTTTTTGTATTGAAACATAATTGTACATATCTGTGGGGTACAGGGTTGAATATCAATACTTGTGTGCAATATGTGATGCTCAAATCAGGATAATTAGTATATTCAGCCTTGCACATTATTTCACATCATTAATCAAAGCTGTTCTTGGACAGCATTATGGACTAAAGAAATATTTTTAAATGGGAAAATGTTAATCCTGTATCATGGCTCCCTCTAGTGGAACTATAATGTTTTGCATATATCTCAAGTATAAAGTCCATTTGAAAATAATTTGGCCTTACCAAACAAGGCTAGGAAGCAGGATTACCTGGGGTACTTCCTAAAATTACAGAATTCAGGGCTGTCAAGTTAGCTCAGTTGGTTAGAGCATAGTCTTGTAACCCCAAGGTCACAGGTTCGGGTCCCCGTCCTGGCCAACAGCAAAAATAATAATAATAACAATAAATAAAAATACAGAATTCAGACTCCACCCTGGTTCTGCAAAACTCCACCACTGATCTAGAGAGGGTCCTGAGTGCTGCATATTTAACAAGGGCTCAGGTAATTATGTTACAACCTACAATCCGGTTTCTGAAAACCAGTGAATTCTAACCTGCACATTAATATCACTTTCAATTTTGTAAGACCACCTACAAATTTAAATAAAGTTCTGCAGTCATTTCCAAACACAATAAAAGAAATTCACTTTTATGGTTTTTACAAAGTGTGCTTAAATTGCAGGACCTATATTGAAAAAATGTGTAAGCATAAACGATAATGTATCAATACCTTCCTTACCACAGTGCCTGTCATATAGTAGGCACCAGTAGACGCTGACTGAATGAATGTTTAAACTTCAGCTTTTTTTGTGTATACAATGAGTGTAAGATTATTACCTACTTAAAAAGATTGCTCTAAAATTTCGAAGAAATAATCACGTAAAGTTCATCACATGGAACTTAGTGTGAATGAGCGTATCAATATACCTTGCTATTATTATTATCACTATTATTTTGCAATGTTTTAGGCACAGTGTCAAAACAGCACTTTTTAAATAATTCTTTTACTCCAAAAGGGCTTTAAAAAACAAACAAACAAAACCCTTTTGAAGTATAATTGAGCTCATGGATTTTTTGTTTGTTTTGAAACGGCTTTATAGAGATATAATTTACAAAGTCCATGTGTTTAAAATGTGCAAGTCAATGGTTTTTATTACATTTACAGAGTTGTGCAACTATCACCATAATCTAATTTTAGAACATCTTTATCATCCCAAAACAAAACCATGGAGCTCATGGATTTTTATATTAGGTTTCAGATGCAAGTGGATCCATGACGGTGACTGTGGTGGCCGAGGAAAACCCCTTCTCCATGGCAATGCTCCTTTCTGAAGAATGCTTTATTTTGGACCATGGTGCTGCAAAACAAATTTTCGTATGGAAAGGTAAAAAAAAACTACTGACATTGTTGCTGCATTTCAGATTTATGGGTATTTCTTCAGAAGGGTGAAGAAAACTGACTAAACGCCTACATTTTGAGATTCTATCTGTAAATATCTTATGTAAAATCCAGCCATTTTCCTACTGTCATCTTTTACCAGGGATTATGGTGCTAAAGAAAGCATTTGGGGAATACAGAAAGAATCTTTTTTAAATAACATTCATTACTATATTGCTAAATATATTTAATGTGCTAGGAAATCTTTGCCATTTCTCATTGCTATAGTTAATTATTGTGTTTAATTTTTGTACACAAGTAATTTTTAATTATATATTTTCCCTCTCTGAAATTCTGTCTCTGTTTAATTTACCTTGTATTTTAGGTAAAGATGCTAATCCCCAGGAAAGGAAGGCTGCTATGAAGACAGCGGAAGAATTCCTAGAGAGAATGAATTATTCCACCAATACCCAAGTACGTGTGAGAATGAACTGGCAAGAAAAACAATTTAAAGCATGAGAGTTATGGCATTTCCACAAAACTCATGAAAGAATTTGGTTCAAAGTAATGTATACATGTTAAATCACTCTTCATTTAAGTGTGTTGAATCTTGTTCCTAGTATTTTATCTCTGTAGGGGATAGAATTTTGTAGAAACTGGATATCGAGATGGATATTCAGACCTTCCATGGGGCTGCATGATGAGAAAAAGAGCCCATCCACTTCCTTCACAGCCTTTAATTCAAGATAATCAGACACAGTTGAATTACTTAAGAGGACTTACCTAAGAGTTACTTGTTAGAGGATGGAATGCAGACAGGCTAATACCCAGATAATGTTTGTCTTCATCAAGATCAACTTAACCACTAATTAATTACTCTTTCCTTATCTGAAACTCTCAGCCTCATCTACTCTCTTTATATTTACGTCTGGCACAAGTGACACAATGAGACAATTTCTTCCAGGTTACAGATCTCTTGTGAACCTAATGTAAAAAGACAAGACAATCAGATTTATTTGACTGCAGTAGTATATATGAGAGAACTTTATTCTTATTTCAAATGTTTAAAATGAATGGGAATTACTTTAGTTGTAAGAAAAAGCAGGGTTGGATTATTTTAACTACTTAGTTTCTAAGTTTACATCTGTAATCGCAGAAACCAGGACAATCTTTTCATTTCCTTAGTTCTTTCTACACTGCCAGGTTCATATTTTTCCTCTATGTCTTATTTTTTTTGTTTATTATTACTATTTTAAATTTCAGATTCAGGTTCTTCCAGAAGGAGGTGAAACACCAATCTTCAAACAGTTCTTTAAGGACTGGAGAGATAAAGATCAGAGTCATGGCTTTGGGAAAGTATATGTCACAGAGAAAGTGGCTCGAATAAAACAAATTCCATTTGATGCTTCAAAATTACACAGCTCTCCGCAGATGGCAGCCCAGCACAATATGGTGGACGACGGTTCTGGCAAAGTGGAGGTATTTACCTGATTTCATTTGTTTTTATCAAGCCCATTTATGTCAGTATGTGTAGAAATATATGACACTAGTTCAAAAAGTTCATGGAAAAGCAGAATTAAAAGATAATGTTATCTTTCTACAAACTTTTTGAAGATCCCTTGTAACTTCAGAAAACTACAAACATTTGGGCCGAGCCCATGGCGCACTTGGGAGGGTGCAGCGCTGGGAGTGCAGCAGCGCTCCCACTGTGGGTTCGGATCCTATATAGGGATGATTGGTGCTCTCATAGCGCTCACTGGCTGAGCACTATGCGGCCGGTCTCAAAAAGGACAAAAAAAAAAAAAAAAACTACAAACATTTTAAAATGTGAATTTTACTTAATAATGGAGATGTTCTAGTACTATCTACTAAATCATGGAAGTCAAAGCTGGAGAAGATGTTGGCTGACCTTTGCTCCCCGTTTTACAAATATGTATGTTGAGATCCCAAGAAGGTAGATGATTTGTGCAAGATCACCTAATTATCATCTTAGTGACCTGGCGGGGACCACAGCAGTCTCGTTTCTTGGTCCAGGTAGTTGTTTCTCCCAGAAAGCCCATGTCTACGACTGTGCGGTGAGTCTGTGCTGCTCCAAATGTACCAGCCACGGTCAGTCTTTCCTTCCCCCGCACGTTGGAGGTGTTCATGAAAGCAAATAGGCCATGTACTAATAACACAGGTATTTTAAGACCATTCATATTGAGTCTGTTGATTATTTCACTTTAGACAAAAATTGCTAAAAACTCCCTAATCATTCTTCCTAACTCAGATCCCTTCACATTCAATTCACTCTTGAATCTAACTTAGTGAGAACTGAATGAAGTCACTTCCTGTTCTAAGATATCCTAATGGGTCCCCACGGTCTTCCTGAAAACCTGCATCTGCAACTGGGCCTGTGAAGCTTTCCGCACCGCCTTGAGAGCTGACTCTTCCCCTCTGACTTGTGGCTAACGTCCCCACTCCTTCATGGCAATTCAGTTAAATCACAAAGTACATGTCTTCCGAGAAGCCTTCCCTCAGTGCTGAAATGCCCTTTCTCTGTGCTCGACCCATAAGTGCTGTCACAAAATTTATCTTATAAGTGCCACAGAATTGTTCATTTACTTCCGAGTTTCTCTTAGGCCTCTCATCACTTCCTTGAGGACAGTAATTAAATATTTTATCTCTATATTTCTAGGGCTTAGCACATGCTTGGACCAAAATTTATGGTCAAGAAACTTGAGAAATAATTTTTTCTCTCTTCAATGAAATGAAGCGTTCATCTAAGCTACACAGGGTTGGGGAGTGGAGAATGCCAAGACAGAAAGTCACAAATGTCCCTCATGGGCACTATTGGAAGTCTGGGTCTGTCTCCCACTCAGATGTTCTTTCTGGAGCTCAGGACAGGCAACACAGCCAGAGGGTTCGCATGGCATTCTTGGCTCCCCAGCCCCAACTATGTCCTTGTTGCAGTTTCTGTCTCAGGCCACGGCATCTCTTAGATGTCCTCCTGTGCCACTCTAGGGCTGCTGCAATCTGGGTGCTCTCTCTAGGCTCTTGGGTTTAGAAAAGCCATGCTGCCGTTTCTCCTCTGCTCACTAGATGGCGTGGGAAGGCTTCTCTTAAGAGCTAAACTGCTCCTCTCCACCAGCTCATCTCCATATTTAAAAACATTATTAGGTTGGCTCTGCACCTGCCCAGGACCAAGGCAGAAGGTTGTGTGTGTGTATGTGTGCATGTGTGTGCACACGCAGTGCCTGGAAACTTCTTACCCATTGTTATTCTCCTATTTCATCTATGTCTCTCATCTCTCCAGCTTGGAATGTTTTTAATCTGTGATGAAAATGAGGAGGTAGAAAAAAAGTGGTGCTGTCTGTTTTTATTCCCTGTTATTTCAGTTTATGCCTGGATGGTGCCTTTTAAAAATACACGTCATACTATTGGCACTTATCTTTGTTTGGGTTGCTACAACAAAAATATCATAGACTGGGGGCTTATGCAACAAACATGTATTTCTTACAGTTCTGGAGGCTGGGAAATCCAAGATCAAGGTTTCAATGGATTCGTTGTCTGGTGGGGGTTCACTTCGTGGTTCTAGGTTTAAAAAAAAGGAGCTAGAAAGCTCTCTGGAGTTCCTTTTATATGAACACTAATTTCATTCATTAGCGCTCCATCTTCAAGACCTAATTACCTCTCGAAAGTCCCACCTCCTGTACCATCACATTGGGGGTTAGGATTTCAATATGAATCTTGGGAGGACACAGACATTCAGTCCATTGCAATCTATAGTATTTGGTCACAGTCTACCAATTCTTGCCTGGGATATAGTAGTCTCATGCCTTAAAGCACAGGGGAAAAGAAAAAAAAACATTATTTCACAAGTGATGAAAAAAATTTACTGTAAAATTTAAGAGAGATGTTTCTGAGCTGAATATTGCAGTTTGCTGTTCCACTAGAGTGTTATGTTATTTTTCACTAATTGATCAAACAATAGGTATTTATTCATCATCAGGTTCAGAACTGAGCTAAATACTGTGGAGAAAGCAAAAGAAATATAAGTGCTTAAAAAGTCAACAAACAAATTGCCAAATTGATCAAAATTTCTTCCATTTGCTTGGTTTGTAAACTCGTTAGAAAAATAATTTAAAAGTTGTTTAATGATAGATCCAAACCAAAAATTGTCTAAAGCCATAATAAATATTATTAGATAAAGAAAATTTCAATTTGGTATGTATATTCCATTCCTTTCAGATTTGGCGTGTAGAAAGCACTGGTAGGATCCCAATTGACAGTAACTCATATGGTGAATTCTATGGTGGTGACTGCTACATTATCCTCTACACTTACTCCAGAGGGCAGATTATCTACACATGGTAAGTTTACCTCTTAAAAAGATCTCAGTTCCATGAAGGCCAGATTTTGTGCCAAAGTATTAAATTCAACACAGTGTGGGGTAGAATAATCCTATAGTAACTCCTATGAGATTTGTGTAGCACGCATATAGCATTTTCTTTCAATATGATTTTGATTATGTTTTGTAGCTGCCATCCACAAGCAGGAGAGGGTAGATGAAAATCATCCTCTCTAGTCTAGGAAAATGGTTTCGATATCCTAAACAGGAGTGTTCTCTTAGTGGATATACAGTTGAATATCTCGATTGCAAGCTAACACTCCAGAGGCCAGTGTCGGGCACCATGTTTTCTTATTGTTCAAGTTTACACAGGCTTATCCTGATTGGAACTGCAAAGTTGCAGTGAGGCAAATCCCATAGGGGATGTAATATGTGATCCTATTGTATGCTCCAGAGACCTCAAATGGATGCATTCTTACTCTTTGGCCTTCATGAAATTCACAAAAACGATGGAGAAAACATTCCAGTGTATCCACACCTTACATGGTTTTGCATAATGACTTGAATTAATTGAAGGTTAGGTTTACTCAGAGTCAATACCAAGGTTCTGCTCTAGGAGGAAGGACCAAATTTCCAACCAAATAATTTAAGTGCATACACCATGCTGGGCTATTTCAAGGAACAGAGATAATGCAACAAATCACAAAACATGAAATTCTCTAACTTTTCATTGAGTAGAATCAGGTAAAATAAAATATTGCTGAGGAGACTGGAAAAAAGAAAATAATTCTCCAAAAGGTTCTTAAAACTGAGAAGTGGGGTGGAAGTTACAAGGTGGGACAAGATCCTACCTTTGTTTACAAGGTGATGGCACTTTTTAATAGGCATATTGAATGTACACATATTCAAATCTCTGCCGATATGGTGACTTTTTTGGGGGTGAGCATCACGCTAGAAAACAGGGTGACAACCATCTCCACAGTCTGACCACCTATGCTGCCCAGTGCCTTGAGCCCAACCAAGTTCAGGAGATGGCATGGAAGTCAAAGGGTGGTCTAGGACCAAGAAGCAGCAGTCTCACCTGGGAGCTTGTTAGAAACGTAGACTCTCAGGCCCCACTAAAGCAGAACTTTGACCCACTAAAGCAGATCTGCATTTTAACGAATCCTCAGGTGATTCATATGTACTTTAATGATTGACAGGCACTGCCTTAGGCAATGGTTCTAAACACTAACTGCACATTGGAATAACCTGGACACTTTTTCACAAATCCAAATACCCTCACTCTGCACTAAATAAATCAGAATCTCAGGTGGTGGGACTCCTGAGATTCTAATGTACGCCACTACATTCATAAGAACCACTGCACCCAAGGACATTTCTGAACCCACACTCAGTCTGTATCCTTCGAAGATGAATGTATTTAGCTATTTAACTCTGCGGTTAAGATGCCATCATAATAGTAATCATTTTTGGAGCAGCATCTTTGTACCAGTGAAGTGCTAGATGTTTCCATATGTTATCTCTCTTAGAAAAAAAAAACCAGCAGGAAGCAGATAAGACATCCTAAGTAACTTAATCCAAAGTCACAACTGTTGTAACTGGTGAAGCAACCTTTCAAACCTTGATTGGTACGTCTCTCTGACTCTCTTTAGCTCTGAGTTTAGTTATACCGTGTAGGTATGTCCTTATTTTGCATTTTCCTTTTCTAGAATTTTAATTCATAAAGGTGTGCAAGTGTATTAGTCCATTTTCTGTTGATTATAACAGAATACCTGAAACTGAGTAATTTATAAAGAAACAAAATTTATTTCTTACAGTTTCAGAGATTGGGAAGCCCATAGTCCAAGGGAGCATCTGGTGAGGGCCTTCTTCTGGGTGGGAACTCTCTACTGGGTCCCATGGCAATGCAGGGTATGACATGGCGAGAATGGCCTGAGCAAGAGAACTAACATTCTCGCTTGCTCTTTTTATAAAGCCATCAGAACTGTGGCCATGACAACCCATTAAATCACCAGCCCATTACTCCATAAATGGATCAATCCATTCAACAGGGCACAGTCCTGGAAATCCAGTCACCTCTTAAATGGCCCACCTTCCACCACCACATTGGGGGTTATGTTCGAACATGGGCTTCAGGGGACATTCAAACCTCAGCAGCAAAGCACAACATTTACAGTAATAAATTGTTCCTAGTCAACTTTTCTTTTCCATTTTGTTTCATGGTCATCCTCTTAATTTTCTTTTGAGTGTAAAAAATATAATTGATTGTGGCAGTTAAACAGACAAAAAAAAAAGACTAAAGCAATTCAAGAGAATGTTTTAATGAATTAACAATTTGCAATCCACATAAATACCTACGTGTATATAACTAAAACAGACTAAATCAGATTACAAATTTTAAATGCTGTAGCTATTCCTTAAATTTGAAAGTGTTTACAGAGCACTTAATGTGCCAAGCATTGTGCTATTTGCTGGAGATACAGTGGTGGAACTAAAAATTTGAACTGTGCCCTCAAGAGCTTATACTTAAAGAGAAGCAGAGGATTAGCAGGCATTTTTAGTGCAATATAAAGGATTTTAAGATAAGACAAAATGATTGACCTTTGGGGAATTATAGACGGACACTCCAGTCCACTTCCAGGCTATTGGTGAATGGCTCCTAGAAATGGTGACATCTAAGAGGATGCCAGACAGGCAAGCAAGTAGGGAAATTGTTCCAAGAGCTGCAGGAAAAAGCGTGCTCTAGTGTACTGTAATGCAGTAGGACTGGAGCAAATTTGGGGAACAAAAGATAAAACCACAGAAATTAGAAGGAGCCAAATTGGGAATGGCTTTGTAAACATGCTGAGGAGGATGAACTTTCTTTTCAGGGCATTGGGAGCCACTCAAAGAGTTTGCATGGGGGAGTGACATGATTGGTTTTCATTTTAAAGAAATTATTCTGCTTGAGATCTAAAGAATGGATTGGTGGAGGAAGACTAGAGGAAGGGAGACAGCTAGGAATTTGTTGCAGTAATCTAGCTGAATGATAAAGTGGCCTGAACTCAGTACAGTGACAACAGGAATGGGAAGAATGAGACAAATTTTCAAGGCGAGAAGGAGTTGGCATCAGATGACTGGCTGTGGGGAATCGGGGAGATGACAAAGTCAAGGATGACCCCCCCCCCCGGTTTCTGGTCTGAGCGTAAGTGGGTGGTGTTTCATTTACTGAGATAGAGTACTCAGGAGGAGGACAGGTTTGGCACACACTGTAAGAAATTCGAAGGGAAAAATAAGACACTGAGAATGCACCACGTTGTTGACAGTTACTATCTTTAGGATATGGGACTGGAGGGAGAGGTCATTAGTTTTCTTCTTTCCAATTTGAGGTGTTTAATGTTTCAATGATGGCTTATGAAGAATGCAATTAGATACTTGTGAGTCCTTTAGTGAGCCTTTGCTATTTAAAATCACAAATGTTAAGTAATGTAAGTCTGTTAATGTTGTATCCTTTGTGGAACTTTGAAAGCTTTATAAAAGTAGTGAAGACCAGCTTCCAAGTTAAACAACTTTCCAGTTTATGTGATAATTTCAATACAGGGATGTATTTTTTTTTAAGTCAAAGAGGCAGAGTTAAAGGTGAAAGACTACAATTAAATCAAGTTCTGAATGCACAAATTTGTCTTTTTTGGTTCTTAAACCGCTTATATTCTGAAATGATAGGAGAAAACTAATTGCTGCAGTGATCTTTTCTCTGAAGTGTCAGGTAATTGAAATTGAACAAATGAGGAGAATGAATCTCTTGCAGCAGAACATTTTATTTGTATGCAGCATTTATTTTTAATGAGCAACAAGCACCACAGGTTTATAAAGAAGACATGCTGTCAAAATACGTTCCTTTTCTTTCTTCCCCTAAGCATAGGATTTCAAAATTAGAAGCAAAGAGTGGCTGTATTATGTCTTGATAGTAGTGGAATACTTGACCCTCTGGATCATAAATCCATAAAGCAGATGAGTTTGAAGAAGCGGAGCACAGTACTTTGACATGAACAGGAAGAGGGGCTTGAGATCAGTAGTGAAGTGTTTATTAAGAGTATCAGAAGGCAAAAGTTCGGTGGTGGTTTTCGAGTTTCTCGGTTGAAATACTCCAAGAAAAATAATAAATGAAGACAAAAGTTGGGTGATATTGTCTGTTAGTTGGTTAATATTTTTCCCTCTGGAATAAAAGCAAAATGGAAAGCAGCTATTTTTAACCACAGCTGGAAATGAGAACTGAGGAAACTACAGAAGTAATAGGACGTGATAGCAAACCCTGCTGTAGACCATCACCATGCAACTCTGCGTCACTCCCCACCTTGTTGTCTGGTCGCTCAAAGAGGTGTTAGTTTTAAGGGCTTATGGAAAATTTAGGCTATCCAAATTAAAAGGCTGTTTTTTTTTATGGGTGGCTTTATTAAGGTAAGCATTTTTTATTGTCTTATAAACATGTGCATGACCTTTTTTGCACCCCTCTATAAAACATTTTTGCATTAAACATTCTCCTATGCCCCGCCCAGTGAAAAATTCTAAGATTAAATAAGACACGCACCCTGCTCCCTGTGTGTTGGTGTGTTTGCGTGGGTTGCCCAGGGTGGTGGGTTACTTTTAATATGTTCTGAGTATGGAATAGCTTACTGTCAAGGTTTCAGAAGAAGAGATATGGTTACCTTTCACAATCCAATTCCAAGTTTTGCATTCCTGCTGCTAACCCTAGTCAGATAAAGATGTTGGCTAAAAACAATGTTCAATGATTGCTTAGGATGTTTTGGATTTTTTTTTTTTTTTGGTCTTGTTTTGCTTATTTTTTACCACACAAATTCATCAAACAGGCAGATCTCTGAAAGGTTACTTTATAAATTAAAGTGATACAGAGTTACAGCTAACCTAGGAAGAGAAGTTGCAGATGAACTGTACAGATTGATTTATTGACCCTTATCTGGGTCCCGGAAGTTTAGTCTCTTGTACAGCTTCATTCATAATTCCTTATAGAATTTCTAGAATGGTGAAATGGGGCCTCTCTGTTGCCAACTTCTAATGATTATTTTCTTGACTTTTCTGGGTTCCAGGTATTTGGTTTTCAACAAATATTCATAGAAAGATAAAATGCCTCTAATAACCAGCCTAATGTGTTTGGCTCATATTCTTGTACTCAGATGGATTATTTTCACTATAAACGTGGTTTCCCCAAAATAGGCAGCTTCAACTTGGAATCAAACAGACCTGATTACTTAGCTAAATTATGTAAGGAGCTAAAGCTCAATTTCTTTAAAACAGAGATTAAAAATGCCTGCCTTATATCCTTCTAGACAAGATACAGGATAATTCATGGCTCAATGTTAGCACTTTAAAAAAAACTCAATAATTTTGAGGGTTCATGTCAAGTTAAAACAGTTGGTTTCTTCTTTATGTTTCATAATAACTTGTCTCTGCTTGAAATGCCTACATGGGAAGGTCTTAAAACTTAAATACAGGTAATTTGTTTTACTTTGATTCCTCTAGGCAAGGAGCAAATGCCACAAGAGATGAGCTGACGACATCCGCTTTCCTGACCGTTCAGTTGGATCGATCCCTTGGAGGACAGGCTGTGCAGGTTGGGATATTTTTACCCCCAAAACTCACACAAGTTAAACTTTTGCTAGCTCGATTTCTAGCTAAAGCTCCTCTTCCAAGTTGGGATGAGAATTTGACATTTTCTTGATATTGACTCTTTTTCATTTTGGAATTTCAGTATTCCTACTCTCATGCCATAGAGGTTCACTCAGGTTCTGGAAAGGGAGCAAACCAAAGCAAAATAAAAACAACAAAAAACAATAACAGATTTAAGCCAAAAGAATCTTCCCATTAGAATCACACCATATGTCAATGATAGCCTCCTGACATTAAACTGTCCTATCTGTGTCATCACTTCCAGCTATTGTTAGACAGATGTCGTGGGCAAAATAATGCCCCCAAGATGTTCACGTCCTAGTCCTCAGAACCTATGAATGTGTTATGTTTCAAAGCAAAGGAGAGTTAAGCTTGGAGATGGAATTAAGTTTGCTCCTCAGCGGATCTCAAAATAGGGAGATTATCTGGGATTACTGGTTAGACCCAGTATAATCACAAGGGTCCTTATAAGTAAAAAGAGGGAAGCAGGCAGAGTTAGAGGGATGCAGCATGAGAAAGACTCAACCTGCAATTGCTGTCTTTGAAGACAGAAGTGGCCCCAGCAAAGGAATATGGGCAAACTCTAGAAGCTGGGAAAGATGAGGAAATGGACTCACCCTTAGAGCCTCTAGAGGGGACTGTAGTCCTGCGATAGCTTGATTTTAGCCTAGGAACCAAGTGAGCACAGTAATTCATTCTGTACTTTTGACCTCCAGAACTGTAAGATAATAAAATTGTGCTGTCGTAAGCCACTAGAGCCAATTATGGTAATTTATTATAGCAGTAATAAGAAATAAATACAACAGTGTAAAACAAGCACAGATTAATGATTCTAATTAATAGGTTAAAAAGTAGAACAATATTTTACACATTCTCAAGTCATAAATGTGCCTAAGTTATGTTCTGCACAGGCAAACTGAAATAAACCTCAATAAGAAATCGTGGATCCTTATTTTTCCCTTTTAGGTACCAGAAGTCTTGACATAAACAAAGTCCAACACCCAAAAGTGGGGGGAACAGGAGCGGAGGAGAGGGGAGAGGAGGACAGAAATGGGAGGGGAGGGGAGGGGAGGGAAAGGGATAGAGAAGAGGGAAGGGGAGGGAACAGAGAGAGGGAAATCCTTGAGGGAGAAATGAGAGGGGAAGAGAGGAGGAGAGAGGAGGAAGGGAGAGCGTGGAATGAAAGAGGAAAGAGAGAAATTTTTTATTAGGGTAATTCTGAAAAAAAAAAAAAAAAGCTTGTTGAGAATGACTGTACCCAAATTCAAAACGACAATCTCATAGAAATATAAATGAATCAACTTTTCAGTCTGTGTATATGTGGGGTGTGTGTGTGTGGAGAGAGAAGGTTGCTGGAAGAGATAATGTGTTGACTTACTCATTATAGAAGTTTGAATGTCATGCAATGTCATACAATATCAATGTCTAGTTCTAGCTCTCTTCACTGTGTCTGAGGACTGTTTGCAGCCTGGTTCAACCTTCCTTCCTCTTTTTTCAAGCTCAACTGCTCCTCTTCTTACTCTAGCACAGAGTACCTGCTGCTTGTTTCAGAACCCTTATTCGTAACCATGGGAACTTCTTGGTCTTTGCTGGTTTAGTTCCTTACTGTGTGACTGCAACACAGACTCCAGGAAGACTGTTTCCGTCTAGCGTGCTTCAGTGTGTCTGTCTGCTCTCCTATTAATCCCAGCAGAGGACACTTGCTTGTTCCTTGTTCCTACAACTAGCCTGAGGTCTCTGTCTCTCTCTCTTCCCCCACATCCCCTCCTCTCTTTATAGCTGGAGCTGATCACACTGCTGCCTGGGTTTTTTTCTGCCTGCCTATGTGTTTTCTCTGGCCAGTTTTGGGGAAGGCATCTGCTCCCATCTGCTGGGAAAAGTCTCTTCCAGATTATGGTTCACACTAAGAGCAGGTGATCATTTAGCCAGTGTGGTGACATTTTGGACACAGCAGCATTGAGCATTCCCTTCTCAGGGTTGTGTCTTGTTTATCTTCTTCATGCTTGATGTCAAAGGAGCTAAAATTCTGTGGTGTACAAGTTCTTTGCTTTGCTTTGTTTTCAAATCTTTATAAATGTGTATTTGCTTCTTCAAATGTAACAGTTAAATAGAGATGTAAGTCGAATTGTTTAGGACGTAAAATCCAAAACATGGAGGCTGAGTTTGGTCTTCCAGCTGGATTCCTTTCTATCTTGGTACTTGTCAATAGATACACATGTATAAAGCAAGTTAGGCTAAAGTTAAAGTTGCATATTACCTTTTTTTTGTACACATTAATTTGTTAATTGTTAATTTACAGGTAATAAGATGATTGAATTCTTTAAATGCACTCAGTTCAATTTCCCCATGAAGTATTATATTCATTTCTTGAATGAAATATTTCTAGCTAAGAACTGATGTCGTCTATAACATTTAGTTGATCTTTAAAGTATTCCTGAGGGCTTCAGCCACACCCCCCTGACATCTGAACCCAGCCTGGCAAAAACCAAGCCACCACTGGAAGCCCCCTGGTCTCCCCTGTGGGAATGAGGGGGGTGCCACAGGCCTCAATCTCATCCCTCTTCCTTCCTCCTTCTTCCATCCCATTTCCTTCCCCTTTTCCCTATCCCTCTCCCTCCCAACGCTCTGCAACAACTTCATAGAATGTAAAAAAAAATAATATTAATAAAAAAATAAAGTATTCCTTATATTCCTTAAGAAATTATTCAAAAACTTTGAAGATATGCATGTGTCTTACATATTCCATATTTCACAGTAGAATATTTGATATGCCCTATTAATGAATTTCCATTAATTGTTAGTTGAATCCTAAATTAATGAAATGGTAACTCTTTTCTTCAATCACTAGATGGCAGTAGTTTACAATAATGCAAAAAAAAAATCTTACGTCCTGTAATGTTGTTTTAAACACTCCTTTATAGAGTATATTACACTATTAATTTTTTTTAATCTACCTTTTTTCTCACTTGTTCTTTTACAGTAGGTGATGGGCCTTAATCAGTGGCCTCCTTTCTTGTATGTTGGCAATTGAAGTTTTCTCAATGTTATGTCGAATGCTAAGCTGACAGCTTTTGGTACTCCTTCCTACCCCCATCCAAAGCTCTGGGAGTATGACTGAGGAAACATTTTCATAATGTGCTGCTCACTTATTTGAATGCCTACTAATTGAAACATACTTATGAGGTCAATTATTTTCAGTGCTCTATGCCTCCTGTTATGGTATGTGCATGGGCATTCCCAGTCACCTAGCTTCTAGAAAAAGATGTATGAGGGTAGGTGTGAAAGCTCAATTTTAGCATAAGGCAGAACAAATAAAAAAACAAGGGACTGAAAAAAATTTGAACTCTTCATGTAAGAAATGCATCAATATTTCATGCAAGAAATGGGAGATTAAGTCAAGCTAATAATTTATCACTTATTTTATTCAGTTTCCTCATCCTGAAAAGTTATTTTATTGCATAAAAAATAAGTTGCTTATACTGAGCATATCTTCTACTACCATTTCTACAGGTAAGTTAAAAAGTAGAAAATATAAGATCAGTTTATTTTTGCCAGTTTTTAATGTTTGGATAGAAATCTTTTGCTTCTGTGTGTAATTTTTTTTTTCATCTCACAAATATCTGGTTATAAAAATAATGAGTATGATTTTGTGTCCTTTTATTTTTTGAAGCACATGTGTTAACCTTCTGAACCAGATCCAAAACACATAAGAATCTAGCACATGTGTAAACATCTGTAAAATGTTGATGCTTTTGAAGAAGAGTAATTTTCATATAAGGTTGCAGACACCAGCACTTCATTGCTGTAATCTTTTCTCTTTGGGAGATGTAGATGAACAAGCTTACATCTTCATGCTTTCCAAAAGCAGAAAGTGTTGCAGTGTGAGGATGTTTCCCCACACAAGAAACTACTCGGGGACACTGTGACACTGGTTCTAGGACAATGAAAGATTCTCTTTTTTTCTTTACTATTTTTTTAATTGTAATTGTAATTATACATACTTGTAGGGTATAATCTGGTGTTTCAATACATACATATATTGCATAATAAATGGGTTAGGGTAGTTAATGTATCAATGAACAGAAGATTCTTAAGTCAAGGAGGAAACTGTACTTGGTTATCATCAACTTTTTTGTTCTGTTAATCATCATTCCTCCTGCTCTTGACTTTCTGTTTATTTTTTGTTTTGTTTTCAAAAAGAAAAATAAGCACACATTTAGAAAATCAACCTTCTTTCAATGCACTCTTTATTTTATTTCTTTTATCTCCCCACCTCCAGATCCGAGTCTCCCAAGGCAAAGAGCCTGCTCATCTGCTGAGTTTGTTCAAAGACAAACCACTCATTATTTACAAGAATGGAACATCAAAGAAAGGAGGTCAGGCACCTGCTTCCCCTATACGCCTCTTTCAAGTCCGGAGAAACCTGGCATCTATCACCAGAATTGTGGAGGTAATGTCACGCATTCAATAAAACATGCCTTGGCTATGGATTTCCCAATGGACCTGAGCCATCAACAAATATTAGTCTTTTAAAAATTAGCAAGTAAATTCCTTTCATTTCTATAATTAATCCAGTTCACAATAAAAAAACACTAAAAGCAGGAGAGCTGAGTAAAATGTTAAACTGCAGATACCAGGCCTCTCACATTTTACAACTGCATTCAACCCAAACAAATGAATTTTGAGAATACTGTAATAAACCAAGCTGTCACAGGCATGGAGTAGATGGATCACGGGTGATGGGTCAGGTGACACTAGGGAAATTTCAGAGGGAAGTTTGAGTGTTTGCACAGTGTAACGAATGTGAGAAGCAAGCCCTGCCACACTGGACCAGAACCATAACTGTACTGCCAGTTAAGCTGTCTCTGACAGCAGCTGGGAAAGAAATTAAACCCCCATCAAGGTGTCATACAATTAGAAGACCTTCAGGCGCGGGCGAGACCAGCCTGCCTAGGTTTTCAAATGGCTGTGTGCTTTGACCTTTAGGACAATCCCGTTACACCTCACATCCCAATCACCTCAGTCACTGTTGAAATCCAGGTCTCCCAGATCACTCTGAAACTGCTGTGTACTCTCTGCATATTCCCAAAGCTGGAGCCATCTCCCAACCCTACTCCTCCACACAAGCCATTCAGCTGAGCCCTTAAAACTGGTTGGTTATCACCTCCCTCCACCTGCGACCTCTTCTCTAAGCCTCCCTCCCCCTTCACCTTCTTGATTGCAGGCTGCTGTCCTCTGAGGATACCCATTCCTATACACCCCTCCCAAGTGGAAGTTGTGTTGTCTCCCAGTGCCCACAGGACTCAAGGATGGAGCTGGACGGGCTACCCTCCTTTCTTACCTTGCTGCTTTGATTTCTCTCCTTTGTATCAGACTCTCCCTCCCCTGTCTTGTTGTGCTGTCACCTACTGAGCTGCCGGTCCTTCCCTTCCTCTTTGATGGCTTCAGCCATTGTCTCACTGTCTTTGTCACTCTGGCTTCTCTCTTATAACCATCTTTTCCTTGTCCGCATTTCATCTCCTACTCACATCATCCTATACTAAATCTTGCCATAGGCGACAACCAGAGCTCCTCAGAAGTCTGCTTCAATCATAAACCTCTGACAACCAGCTCCCGTCCTTTGACTCCTTCACTCCAGGATGCACATGTCACCAATTCTCCAGTCTCATCGCTGAATGCATGAGTCCTCTTCATCCTTCACACCCTTCCTGTCCTCCTCTCTCCTCAAATCTCCAGCACCCGCTTCTCTCTACTGATTACTTTGATTCAGTGTTCACAGAGAGCATAAGTATAATCACACAGGAATCACCTTATCTGCTCCCCTGCAACTTCACCAACTTGTCTGCATGGGTACGTCTATATTCTCTTTCCTTCCTGTTTTATGAAAGAAATCTATAAATCTTAATTTATTTATGTTTAAAAATCAATAAATATTTTATATTAGTAATTTACATATAATGAAGTGTTTTATAAATTAACATCAATCTATTATTATCCATAAATTAGTAGTAAATAATATATTTGCATAAAGAGGTATATCAATAAATAATTTAATGCATATTTATCACATAGAATAAAAAATATGACTTCTATCTAAGGCCGTATTTCTCCCGCCCCCACTTGTGTCCAGGGTCTCCTCTCTTGCTTCCTTGTGGGCTTTCCTAGATATCTCTCTTTCCCGTGCATTTATTCCACTTGCAGTTCATCATGATTGCAGGCAATAATCTCCTTTCTCTTCTCTTCTGGATCATCCTTTTATTCTTCTATCCTACATCATTTACTTTGAAATACAAAGATGTGTTTTTAAAAAAAACTCCCATCATTTCTTTAAAAACTTCTCTTGACCCTGATCTTGACCGTCTCCAGCTACCGCATCATTTCTCTGTCCTTCTTAAGAGCACGAGTCCTTGAAAGAGTTGTTGTCACTCGCTCACTGTCTCTACTTGTTTGAGCCTATTCTCTCTCAAGCCACTCCAATCAGGTATTTATTCCCCTCACTCCACTGAAATGCTTTCTCTCTAGTTGGTCAGTGACCTGCTTCTTGCCACAATCAAAAGTCATTTCTCGGATCTCATTTTTCTAAACCTTCCACAACCATTTGCCACGGTTAACATTTCCTGTTTTATTGAATACTTTTTTCCACACAGTGTCTGTATTACCACACTTATCATGATTTCTTTTAAACCTACTGGCCACTCTTCTGGGGCAGTTTTGCTGGGTTTTACTTCTCTGCTTGACCTCTAAGCATTTGAGTGCTCCAAGGCTCAGTCTTGAACTCTTCACAGTGATCTCATTCAGTCATATAGTTTAAATGCCAGCGTGGGTATTGATCTCATCTAGAACATTCTGTGCAGGGATTCTCATGTGTTTAATTATGACTAATTGTTTTTTAGTCTATCAAACTGACAGTGCAGCTCTCATCTGCAGGCACTCTCAGTTGACTTCAGATGGAAGAGTCAACCAGAATGCAGCATTGTTACATTCCTGATCTCTTCCCCAGTGGGCATTTCTTTATGAAACATCACCAGTTGCTTACAACATCTCTTTTTTTTTTTTTTCAGCCTCTAAAACCAGCTTCTCTGAAATGCACTAGTCCAGATTGTTTTGTAAGGCTTTCTGTCTTCAGTTCCTGGCAGGCTAAAGCTCTATAAACGTTCTGTTTTAGATCTACCCCCCTGATCTCACACCAGTCCGGACATGGGCCTCTTGTCACCTTTTCTCCATCATTCTAGCTTTTTCCTCTTTATCAATAAGGAGACATGTGGATTAGAAACAGGAAGCGCTGAAAGCCAGACCTAGTTCTTATAATTCTCCATCATCGCATCTGATAGATTCCTTTGATCTTGGTCCATGAGGCCTCATTCCTCCTGGGAGAGGACTATACCCACTTCCCTGAATGTTACCCATCCCTGGGACACTTCTCTAAATTTAGCGTTCTCTGTGGGGACACGGTCCTGACAGACCCAGCGAATCCAACTCTGCATGCGGTTGATGCCCTGATCCTGGCAGCTCAGTGAGGCTGGCCAGGCGGCATTGTTGGGCACAGCAGGTTACCCTGCCTTCTTGAGACACTTTCTTCGCTTGCCTTAGAAACACCTCCTGCTCTTGTTTCCTTCTCCCTCTCGGCTGCTCCATCTCTGTCATGCTACTGGTTCAGCTCGCTGAAGTCAGACCTCACTCAGTTCCACAGTTATGCAGAAAGTCAGACAGTGACGTAGTTTCACGATCATCTGGTCAGACAGGTAATCACAGAGATGGACACAGAGTCACAAAATCACAAGGTCATGGACGCAGTCGTAGACACAAGCCCGTCCTAGGGCCCTCACGCTCACCACCGAGCCTGAGGTTCTGCATGTGCCTTGTCCCTGCCCAGAGGTCCCACCTTCAGCCTCACCCTCAGGCCAGAGTCAAACCTCTCGCTCCCCTGTGGCCACATGGACCAGATCTGTGCTCCCCGGGGGATGCCAGGCAGTGTCCACAGATTGTAAGTCGGAAGGAAGGAGTATATCAGTGCTGTGTTTTTAAGTCCTTAAAATTGTCTTTTATAATTTGAGACATGATTTATCTGAGCCTGAAGCACCTTTTAGTGAATCCATAGTATTATCTCTTTCCCTACATTGGACTCCAGTCCCTGCTTTATGATTTTTAAGTTTCCTTTCAATTATTCGATAAGCCTTCTCTTTAGTGGGGGAGAGAAACACTGAATACCTTTGCTTCATACATGTCATTTGTGAATACTATGCCCTTTTTCCAATTGTCAATTATAGCCCCTCCTTGTTCTTATGTTATCTTTGTTTGCTTTTCCAAACCTTTGCTACTTTTCCAAACCCTTAATTCTTATCACTTAAGTTTGATTAACTGTATTCTTAGATGCTTGTGCTACTATCTGAATGACACAGACATTTCAAACACCATAGTGGTGTCTTGTGCTGCCCTGAATTAATTTCCTGGGATTGGGTGGAAAGCTGTGGTTGGTTTGTCACAGTCACAGCTCTGAAACTCTGAAACGTATTTATTGAAGGAGCAGCAATGACTTTGAATCGTTGTGTTATTTTTCGTCATACTCTAGGTTGATGTTGATGCAAATTCACTGAATTCCAATGATGTTTTTGTCCTGAAACTGCCAAAAAACAATGGCTTCATCTGGGTAGGAAAAGGTGCTAGCCAGGACGAGGAGAAAGGAGCAGAGTACGTGGCAAGTGTCCTCAAGTGCAAAACTGTAAGGATTCAGGAAGGCGAGGAACCAGGTGTGTGCTGTGGGGCCAAGGACACTAACCAGAATTTACATTTGGTATGTTTGCTAATCGACTTTTTTCATAGTCACTTTTTAATGGCTATTGGGGGTTAAGAATCCCTCCAATATTTAGAAAAGTGGGTGATGGTACCTGGTATATTTAAGAAATTTCTAACATTAAAGTCAAGGTAAGATAATATTATTTGTTAATGTAAAGCAATACAAACCATATCCTCTAGTAAATGCATTGGATAACTCAGTGTGTTTTCCACAGAGGAGTTTTGGAATGTCCTTGGAGGGAAAAAAGACTACCAGACGTCACCACTGCTAGAAACCGAGGCTGAAGCCCATCCGCCTCGGCTTTATGGCTGCTCTAACAAAACTGGAAGGTTCATTGTAAGTATCTTAAGACAATGAGATAGAACCTAACAATACTGGGAGAGGTGTTTCCATGTAGGCTCTGACACTTTCCAGCCATGTTACCTCTCAGAGTCTCAGAAGTTTCAGATTACCTGAAAATCATAGATGATAATCTTTGCTCTATACAGGGTAGTTTTAAGGGTCAATGATGTAATAGATATGAAAGCGTTAACTGTACTGTGCTATATAAATTAAGCTGCCTTAAAAATATCAGCTGCTTTACACCTGTGTCAGCAAGAAGTAGTTGCTCTATGAATATGTATGTGCTTGGGTTTGCTAATTTAATAATTTGACACTTTTTGTGGGCAGCAATAGTTGTTTCTGATCAAACTATATAAGTTTTACACATCATTTTCCCAGGGGTATAAATTTCACTATGTTGACTGAATAAAAAACATTATGGAAATAGTATGATCATTGGGCAAAACAACAGAAAGTTATATATGTGCCTGCAAATTAACTGAAATCAACAGGAATGTTTTATAGTCATTTATAGGCTTTGACTTTCAGGCAATCAGAAGTAAAATCAGAAGTATCTGTGTCTTAGTTCAGGCGGCTATAAAAAAAATACCACAGATAAGATGGTTTAAACAACAAACTTTTATTTCTCCCAGTTCTGGAATCTGGGAAGTTCAAGATCAAGGCATCAGCAGATGCCTTGTCTGTTGAGGGCACACTTCCTTGTGTCCTCATATGGCAAAGAGAGCAAGCTCTATTCTCTTTCTCTTCTTAAGGACACTAATCCCATCATGGGGGCTCCACCCTCATGAGCTCATCTAAACCTAATCACCACCTACTACCACACCATTAGGGGGTTAGGGCTTCAACATATGAATTTAGAGGGAAACAAATATGCAGTTCATGACAATACAAGAGGGATTTTATACTGGGCTCTGAAATATTATCCAAAAGGCTACTGCTCTTTGCCTCAATTTACATACTAAGCTTTTGTTTAAATTTTTCATTTAAAGAACAAATTTCTCTTCTATATAGAATTTGATCTGCAGATTTGGTCAACACATCCTGGTGAATGCAAGCTTTATTTTTTAGCATACACACAAGAAAATTTCCTAAGTACTTTCTCAGGTACTTTGATTACTAGAACTAAAATGCTTTGAAGAAGAAACCGTTCATGCACAAACCACATTTGAGGCTTACAAGTGATTTGACTTGAAACTCCAGACTTAAATAGTGCATTGAGATAAATATTTGGTTGTCAGGCACCACAGTTTGCTCACTTACTTTACAGGAAACCCCTGTGCTTACTGTATTTTATAAATTTGTCATCAGAAAAATCTGTTATTTTATTGTTTTGAGTGTTTATTTGATATTGCATCCAAACAACTTTTTAGCATATGCTCCTATAATTTCTTTTTATTATTATTTGCATATATTAGTATAAAATTAGACTTTTCTCCAAGGAAGATATGTTTTACAAAAATAAGTTCCTAGAACTTTGTTCTCAGTCAGGTTTGAAAGAAATCTGTTAGTGCTTGTCTGGCTTTTTGTTATGCACATATATTAGCCTTTAGGAGAAATATACATTTTTCTGCACCTACTCATTTTCCTGTTTGGTATTTGGAACCCCTCTGCTTCTTCACAGTTTAAGGAAAAGGATTGTTACTAACAAGTGTTGGATCTTACAATCAATATTAACAAGTAGGCTTTAGACATACAAATTCCTACAAGGCAGCAGAGCCTATAGTTAAAAGCATAGCTTTTAGATCCAACCTGCCTGTGTAATATCATTTACCTAGTGATATTACTTACTAGCTTTGTGTCTTTAGGCTGGTTATGTATCCTGTCTGTGCAGTAATTTTCTCATCTGTAGAATGGAGATAATCATAGCAACTACTTCATAGGGTGAGTGCGAATATTAAATTAGTTGTTGCATATAATAGATTAGAACAGTGCCTAGCACCAAGTTAGTGATACTTAAGGTTTTTTCTTTTGAAATCATTATGTGATTGGTAAATATTCTGTGAAAAGATTATATGAACAAGTTCATTGCCTTCTGTGAATGGTCAAGATTTTTGGTTTGTTTGTTTTGTTTAACAATTTCAAAATCTCATCAGGTTATGACAAACATGAATTGTATAGTTCAGAGGTCTGCAAGCAGCCTGGGAATAGGTTTATCCAGACTGAGCTCAGGCTACAGGCTGGGTTTATTCCTGTTTTTCCATGACAGTGCTCAGGAGCACAAAAAGGCCCCTACTGAGTCACATTGGCTAGTATGACATGGACCAGGCCACAGTCAACTCCAATTCCTTGACTGCATGGCAAAGTCAAATGGCAGGCAGAGGGAGTAAAGAATTGGGAACTATAATCCAACCTGTCACACCTTCCTAAGGATGGTGGTGGGGTTCATTCAGAATTCTCTAAAAGCATTGAATTTTAGATTAATACATTCCCATTGGGATTGGGTGGATTAAACTAACCCTCTCCACTACCCTTTCATGTTAACTATAGAGAGTACAATTTAACCCATTAAAAATAAAAATAATAAAATTTTGCATATGTAATATTATGTTAAAATGTCATTTTAATGAAAATTTAAATTAAAATGACCAGACCTATTGACTTTTTAAAAATAATCTTGACCTACAAAATGAAAGACAATTTAATACCCTGACCATAAACTCAAATGTCTTTAGGGACTAGGCAGGCGACATAAATCTGTGAAACAACTTGCGTAAGGAACTGGAAGTACAGAGAATCATGTCAAATTGACTACATATGTCCAATCTAGGTATTCAATCAAAATATTATATTAAGCATTGTGCTGGCCAAATAAGGTATCATTAGTTGTGATGCCAAATTAAATAGATGAACAATTATTTAAATCTTTATTACCTAAAAAGAAGAAGAAAAAATGACTACCAAATTTTATTTTCACAGTTCTCAGAAATATTAGAAAAATTCCTGCTTTACTGTTTGGTCATAAAGCTTTCCAACATTTCAGATTGAAGAGGTTCCAGGAGAGTTCACCCAGGACGATTTAGCAGAAGATGATGTCATGTTACTAGATGCTTGGGAACAGGTAAAACTATACTTTGTTCATCAAAAAAGAGAGAACTTATGCTTGGGAACTGAATAGAATTTGCTGTGAGAAATGGCACGTATAATAATAAATGGGCAGAGAGATTTAGGCTGTATTTAAAAGAAACAACACAGTTTGGCAAAAAATCCTGATACACACAGCAAGTTGATTTCTTAGTGCATAAATAATTCTACAGCTATCTTTTTTGGTATTACAGTTGTAGGTAAAAAACATTTATTTTTCATTTTTTTGGTAAAAGTCGCTCTTAATTCATTCATTTATTTATTTATTTAATAAGTGCATTCATGTGTGTGATGTCATAAGGGTACAATGCCTTTGGGAAGACCAAAGTATTCAGAATTTCTCTTGAATTTGACAAGAAGTCATAGGGGACCCTTCCCCTGGGGAAGAAACAGAATAGTTTTGAATCTACACAGTAAAATTTGTTACTATTATATATATATATATATATATATATATATATATATATATA